>NW_026712776.1:600000-897485 GCF_030625045.1 Achroia grisella
AGTTTGCAGATTATTAATAATAAATTTAAATTTATTATGATTTGGTTACAGGATTGGCACACGTGGTTAGATAAAAATGATCTACTTACAAAAAGAATTATTGATCTATTAGAAAATGGTGAGTTAACTACATTTATTGATTACTATGTTTGTATTTATGATATAAATTGGGCAACTTACATCATTATCTCATGCATGTTTCGTTTAAAAACTTGAATTGTTACGCAGGAGGGTGGGAGGACGCGAAGCAGCTGTCGACGTTACTGCTGCCACTACTTGCTGGACTACCGCCGCACCTCGCCACCAAGGAATTCCATATTAAGTTCTTCGCAGCCATCTATAAGGGGTATGGTTTGAGCCTAATGTTGAATAGATCGTATCGTAGACGAAGCGAAACGGGTCACTTGGAGTCAAAGAGCTCGTCATTACACAGTCATCGCTATCAGTGATTGTCATTTTAGTTTTTTTATTTATAGTTATGTATGATAAAATTGGCTATCTTACGGAATACTGTATTTTACATTGAAACTTTTAACTATGTAGACACTATACAACTATGTATTTCGTATTTAGGATTACAAACATGCAATATCCTAGGATCCTTTCCGCACAGAAGTATTATAAAACAGATGGCTATTTAAGTAGTTCATTTGAAGAAAATACATTGACGTCCGATAAAACCCCTAAGTACCTTTGTTGATATCTAGCAACTTGTTTGAGATGAACGCCATTAATACTGTAGAAAGTTAATTGTCGTTTTCGCGAAAATATGATGTGTGCATAGATACATTGGGAACTGTGTCATTATTGCGAGCACACCAATCAGAGACATCATTAATATTGTTTTGTAGTTATTTGGTATCATCCACCGATTTGACAATAATTAGATATTAAGATCGTCAGTGTGAAGTTTATATTGTAATAGTGTAATGTATTAACGAAGGTCATTAACAAACAACAAAAATAACATGGGACCCAGATAGAAGCCTTGGGGAACACCTGAAGGTAGCACTCCTTATTTGTATTTAAGTCCGCTTACTATTACGACTTTTTAGGTGATTATAACGATTTTCTAGGTAGGACCACTTGACCACTTGAGCCACAAATATCAGAGTGTTCTATGTTATTATTGAGAATATTGTGGTCGACGACATCAAACGTTTCGCTGAAGTCAGTGCATACCGCACGTACTTCTTGATTCTCGATCACAAATATATTATGATTAGTATTCTTAGTAAATCGGTTGTCGTAGATTTGAACGGCAGAAACGTCGTCGATGAGCACTTGTCGTGTTCGAGGTGAAAGTATATAATTTTTAGATCGTCGGTTCGTTACAGGTTGGAGAAGAAGAGCATAGCGAATTGTAAGAGCGAGCGAGAGTACTGGATAAGGAGTGCGTCGGAGTGCAGGGGGTACGTGTCGTCGCTGGAGGCGGAGTACTCGGCGGAGGTGGTGTCGGGCGCGCTGCGCGGCTGGGTGGCGGCGGCGCTGGCGCCCCGCGCGGCCGCGCCGCTCGCCGCCAGCGCCGCCGCCTGGGGCCGCCTGCTGCGCGGCTGGCTGCGTGCGCCGCCCGCGCCGCGCCTGGACCTCCTCGTCAGGGGGTTCTGGCACGGCCTCGCCGCCACCCTCGCCGACCACGTGCGCGCGCTGCCCGCCGACCTGCACCAGGCCCTCCGCCTCGTCGACGCCCACCTGCTGCTGCTCCGAACTCTGAGAGCCGCCGTCCGGCCCGAGCCGGGGCGGAAGCGCGGCGTCAAGTTCCAGGACGAGGACGCCTCGCCGGAATCTGAGGAGCGCTCGAGTCCGACGCCGGAGTGCGACCCCGACGTCGTCGAGAGATACGATCACAACCTCCACGAGCTCATCGAGAAGGTCTGCGTCGGGTACTTCGAGTTCGTCGATAACAAGAACATCGCGGAGCCCGTTCTGAAGCCGCTCACCGCTCTGTTGCTAGAATTCGACAGGGAGCGGACGTTCGTCGGGATAGCGAAGCAGCTGGGGGCGAATTCTGTGTATGAGTTCTATGATAACGTTTTGAGACGCTGGCTCATGAACGACGCTATGCGATGTGAAGCTATCGTGGACATAGTTTTCATTATTTTAAAGTATATGACGGAAACCGAACAAGACGCTACGATGAAATCGTTCGACTCGGTGAGTACCAACCGTTTCTTTTTTCTTATATTTATAGTTTATCTTTATATACATATAAATAAAATTGGAGTGTCTGTTCGTAATATTGAAAAATATGGTCAAATGGAAGTAGCTTGTGGTGCTCCCGCCCAATGATGAGAACAGTATTCTATATGCACCGCATTTGTTTGACAAGGCTAAAATAGCCCCTAATAGGCATTAGGGGCTATTTTAGCCTTGTCCTCCAAATGATCGCAAACTGAACGTCACTGGATATATCAACGTCAAGGATCTCCAGATTTGGCTTTATATCAAGAAGGTGTCTTGAAACTGAGAGACCAGAAAACCCGGGATCCTGATGGTTGATGGTTGGAGACTGTTCAGTCTCTTACCAATTCTGCTTATGTGCTCTGACTTTGCTTTGGCTATAACTCTTTTGACTCTGGTCCGATCTACAGGATCCGCCATACCAGGACTGATATCTACCACCGACAGGTACCAGAGAATTCGGAGTAAACATCTCCATTCCCTGAAGTACTACATCGGTGACAGATTCAGCTATTACATAGGGATCGTACCAGTGCGAAACATGCTCGCCTCCCATGGTTAACAAAACTTGAAGCAACAAAACTTCGCATCTCTTTCCAATCTGCCGACATAAAATGTCAAACACGACGTCGACCAGTAGATCGCGGCAAAGAAGGACGCGTGAGAGGCATTTCGCTCTGACAATATCAGACAATGATAGGAGAATCCAAGTGGTGCTTCTACAGAGGTCAAATAGCCACCTGGATGAAAAGTCAGCAGAAGGTCTAACAGTGAAGGTATACTTATGGTCAACAACATCAGGAATTCGTGTAGGCGAGGAAACCAGTTACGCGTAACCATACGCCAAAGCGATTACATAAACAGATCTTCCATCTTCCCGCGTGAACCGAACCATTCAGCATGATGGGCATTAAAATCACCAAGAATCACGATCTCCGACGAATCTGTTGGAGAAAAAAATCTGTTGGACATGAGAAAAAAATCTGTAAGCCATTGGACATGATCAAAGAATAATGATCTTATATACTAAATAAAAATTTCGGTGTTACCACTATGGGTCTTACTAGACATTATTAAATGCAATTATTATTTTGATAAGCTGTGCATAGATGCGTGGATGGTCATCGCAATCTACACAGTACCTTCAAATGTACCGGTAGGCGGTGACAATAAATATCCTCTCCGACATAAGACACTGGCCTGAGGAATAAAATGGTATTCCAATTTATATCCAGGGCAGGGCAGATACGAAATTTCGTCGGGACAGGATATTTGCGTCTTCGTAAGAATGGCGGCCTCGCCGTCTCTAGATGGTGGACGGCGTTCAGAATTAAATGAATGCCCATGATGTTGCAAAAACTGAGCAAGGTAAAAGCCAAAGGATTTTTGTTATGTTTCCTTTTGGCCAAATTGAGCGCAGTATTACCCGCCCCAGATTACGCATGGCAGGCTTAATGTGGATTCAGGGGTTCATCAGCAACTCTTGGGTTAAAAAAATATATTGTATTCGGCTGCTATGGTAAAGAAAGGGGTGGGTAGGGGAAGGAATTAGGATGGATGGACCCCTCCCCCTTATACATTCCTAATTCCTTCCCGTCAAAAGGGCGTCCGAAACCTCAACGCGAAACGCGATAACGTTTAACGTCGGTAACCTGCTGAGATGTAGAATTTCCCGGTTCGAGCGTCCCATTCGAGCTAAACAGCCACATATGGTCGTGCAGCTTGTTGTACTATTTATAAATTCGTAATTTCGATTCCCGAATTGGACTATCGGAGGGGGTAGTAATTTATGAAGTGAGTTGTCGCAGATGGCGTCTGTGGTGACGGAGTGGTGCTTGGAGGCGGCGCTGGCGGCCAAGGGGGGAGCGCGGGCGGCGCGGCGCTGGGCCGCCGCCGTCCGCGCCGCCGCCAGCGACGCGCGCGCAGCCAGGCTGGCAGCCCGCGGCGCCTCCGCGGTACGTGGCCGCCCGCCGTCCGCGCGCGCAGCGACGCGCGCGCTGGCAGCCGGCTGCGGCGGGGCCTCCACACCAGGTACGTGTCCCCCGCCTCCCCCGCCTCCCCCGCCGCCGTCCGCGGCCTGGCCGCCAGCGACGCGCGCGCAGCCAGCCTGCTGGCAGCCGGCTGCGGCGGGGCCTCCACCCCAGGTACGTGTCCCCCGCCTCCCCCGCCTCCCCCGCCGCCGTCCGCGGCCTGGCCGCCAGCGACGCGCGCGCAGCCAGCCTGCTGGCAGCCGGCTGCGGCGGGGCCTCCACACCAGGTACGTGTCCCCCGCCTCCCCCGCCTCCCCCGCCGCCGTCCGCGGTGGCCGCCAGCGACGCGCGCGCGCCGCTGCTGGCAGCCCCGGCGGGGCCTCCACCCCGCCGCCGTCCCCCGCCGCCGTCCGCTGGCCGCCAGCGACGCGCGCGCACGTGTCCCCCGCCTCCCCGCCTCCCCGCCGCCGTCCGCGGCCCCGGCCGCGCCAGCGACGCGCGCGCTGCTGGCAGCCGGCTGCGGCGGGGCCTCCACACCAGGTACGTGTCCCCCGCCCCCCCGCCTCCCCCGCCGCCGTCCGCCCGCCGCCGCGACGCGCGCGCGGCCCTGGCAGCCGGCTGCGGCGGGGCGACGTGTCCCCGCGCGCCGTCCGCGGCCTGGCCGCCAGCGACGCGCGCCCAGCCAGCCAGCTGGCAGCCGGCTGCGGCGGGGCCTCCACACCAGGTACGTGTCCCCCGCCTCCCCCGCCTCCCCCGCCGCCGAACGCGGCTGGCCGCCAGCGACGCGCGCGCAGCCAGCCTGCTGGCAGCCGGCTGCGGCGCCGCCGTCGTGTCCCCCGCCTCCCCCGCGCCGCCGTCCGCGGCCTGGCCGCCCACGCGCGCGAAAGCAATTCTCTTTCGACGTAATGAAAACTAACCTGACTGTATTCGTCTTTGAACGATTTCATCGAACGAAGATTTCTCTGCACCACATCGTAAATGTGATAATTTTTTTATTTTATTTACTATCAACCGTAATTAATTACTTCCAGAGACGATAGTGAGCAGGCAGACGGTGGGCGAGATAATATCGATGTTAAACGAGGCCCTCGCGTCGAGCGACAAGGAGCGCGCAGTACGGGCGACGAACTTGGCCACGCATATACTACGCGTTCTACCGGACGCTGACTACCCGCAGTACGAGGACTTGATGCTGAACTTATTCCGGCTGGAATTGGAGGGGGTGCACGAGGAGCAGGAGGAGGAGGAGCGGAAGGAAGAGGAGCGAGGAGGAGCGGACGCGTGGCGGCGCGGACTAACAGCGCTGCGAACACGCACGCCCACCGCCCGCCGCGCGTGTGCCCTGCTGCACCGACACGTGTTCAGCAGGTACGTGCTCCTCACTCCCTGACCTCCTCACCTCCTTACCTCCTCCACATGTGCGACTACTCCGCCAACACTGCACTGTACGACCGCTATCTGAACGTATACACGCCAGACGTTCTGTGCTTTGCATGATTAACAGTTACGGCGAATATTACCATGTTTATTTCAATAGTTAGTTATGTTGACTCATAATATAAACTTAAAATGATGAAATAATGCTTCATTCATCCATAATTTAAGAGCCACGCTCTTGTCGATATTCTTGCCACTTTTATCATTCTTCTTAAATGTTGATACTAGGGATGTTATGGATATGAAATATCGGATAGGTTTCGGATATAGTAATGATTATTATACCGGATACAGATATGAAATTATTTCGGATTCACCGTTAGTTTCGGATAATTTCGGTTACGGATATTAATTTGTTAAAGAATTTCAAAAGTAAAATGTAAATAGCTAATGAAATAGTTACATAACATGTCTCAATTAGGATCCGCCCCTATCCGATATTGTCAGAAACTTTTATTTCGGATTTGGTTATGGTTACGAATATTTTTTTATATCGGATATCCGATAGTTTCGGTTACGGAGCTCCCCAACATCGCTGATTGATACGACACGACTCCAATTTTGTATAATGTTAATTTGAAACGATCACCTGCCAAGTAACCTACTCGTTCTTCTTTATTAAATCTACATTCCAAATATGAGACAAAGTCCTCAGAAATACCTATTCAAAACGTTTATATTTATTTCTATATTTCAGTACGGACAAATTGGACATACCGAAAATCGAGCACACGACCTCGCTGTGCCCGTACCTGGTGTGCGACGGCGGTCCGTCAGAACTGACGGGCTTAATCTTCGATTTCCCTCCCCCTCCCCAGACCACCGACCGCCCTACCACTGCACTCGAGCTGTTCGCATTGCGATACGACTGCATCGTCGGCAAACTCAACTGCCCCTTCGACGACGACAACGAGCACATCAAGCAGATAGTAGCAGAGTCCTCGCAAGCAGACGTCGAAGAATTGACAGTAGAAGATTTTATATATAATGCCACGAAAATACTGTTCCGGTCCATCTATCTGCGCACCATGTTGCTACATACAGCTTCAATTGGTGATGATGATGACGATGATGACACGCCAGAGGACACGTGTAGTACGTTGTTGAACGACGATTATCTACGTACTGAGTTCATGAAAGTTCTAAGGGATTATGTAATTATTGAGTCGTTGTATGAAGGCTACGCGTTTGTGAGTATACTATAGTAATATCAGACCATCCGTACATTGTCTTAATCTAATTCAATTATATTTGACGACCTCGATGGTCTAGTGGTTTAGCACACAGCTTTACTTCCGATGGTCGCGGGTTCGATTCCTCACTCTGACTGAACGACACTAACATTTGTATTCCTGAATATGAAGTATTTAATGATTGTTATTGGATATTTAAACTTAAAAAATATGTATGTATTTACGATTAAAAAAAATGTATCTATGTATTTGTATCAGTTATCTATTCTATTTATAACATTTCAAGCTTTAGCTATTTGTATCAGTTACTTTGGTCTAGATGGCGCTGTGTAAATTGTCCTGAGATTATTATTATTATTATTTTTAACCTCTCTGCTCTGTCACATTAGAATAGTTTAAATTTCTCGTTTTAACTAAATTTTAAAGGTTATACTTCTAAATCTAGGAGTTGAGTGGGTCCAAAAAAATCAAATTTATTTTGCTTGCACCCTATATTACAAGCAGTTTGTCAATACTTTTTAACTAATTAATTCTTTAACATTGTTCGAAAGTTGTCTAATAATTCTAATTATTTTTCAGTGGCCTTATTACGAGTTAATCCAAGAAACTAAATCAAAATTGGATGCTATATTGGGAGAAATCATTCAGGAAACGCCGATATCTTTACGGAATAAAATATTAGTGGAGTTGACCGTACTAGCGGCTAAGGAAGGCTACTATTGGTCGTACGCGAGACGCTTCTACGACGTCAAGACTAAAGAATTAGCAAAGTCTTCCGAAATTGAAGAGTCTGATGGAGAAAATGCGACGATGAACATTGATAATCTGACGGAGGTGGTTACTGGAAATGGATTTTGCCATAGCTTGCAGGTACGTGTTTAAAAATGATGCTCTCCTCAGTCTTAAGCCCCATTTACACTCAGCCCGAGTGGGCAGGGAAGTGAGCAGCGCGAGAGTAAACACGATACTTCCCATGCTATTGGCGCTGCTACTCGCGTTGTCCGGCGCTCCCTCGTTTGTCGGTTTTTCGTGCGCGAGTCAAAGGACTGGCAGCGCGAGTGGCAGCGTGTTTTTACATTCAGCCTTCTCGCTCAGTTGTCGCCCGGCAATATTTCCGGCAGCGCGAGTGGCAGGGGAAGCGGCTGAATGTAAACGTATGCTACGTATGACTGACGCTTCTAGCATCTTCGGAACCGATTTCCAGGATGGTAACCAGGGCCGGCTAACTACACTCGCAAGCAACCAAATCGACTCAAGCGCTACCTCCTTCAAACATTGTTTTAAGCGAAAGTGTATAACATTGTAATAAAAATTATATGTTATTTGAAAGCTTGAAACTTCAGCTTTTATGAGATGTCATCATTATTAATATCTATAAATCCATTTTTTTTATGGTGACTGAACTTAAATGGGGGAAAATGGGATTTTGTGTAAAGGAGTTGTGTTCAGAATTGTCACAAATAAAATACGTTCTTTTTTAAGAAGTTTAAAATTTATTGGTTCAGTACTTGTTAATGCCCCTCCCCTAGCCCTTATTAGTTAGAGTAACTGCCTAGAGGACTCAATATACAAAAAAAAAAATGTTTCATAGTGTGAAAATTCAAAAATATTAATAAAAAGTAATATTACGACCATGTATTTGACACATACAACGCATATATACTTGTTTATTGTGCGATTGCCCGTAATTGTGCCTGCAGTTTTTATTCTGAATGATATGGGCGCATAGTTCTCTGTAAAGTGCCACTCGTTTTTGAAATATGTCGTGACGTGTGCGTGTGTGGTCGCAGGCGAACAGCCGGGGGGCGGGGGCCGAGGAGGAGGGGACGGAGGGGGCGGCGCTGTCCACCGCCCACGTGGTGATGATGCGCAGCGTGCGGGCGGCGGAGAGGCTCGCGCCCGCAGACCTCGGACAGCCGGGACCCACAGACCCCGGGCCCGTCATAGACCTCTACTACGACCGCAACCACATCATGCTCTACGACAGGTGCCACGCACTACACACCCCGCACGTCAACACACTACTGCTCACGTTCTTTTCTTTCCGATTCTTATCCCAGCGATAACGACTAAATTAATCATTTAATTTCTTCTTTGAAATAAAACACTTTAAAAATATATAAGCACATTTACCAGTTGCAAAATCTGCACCAGCGACTATTCAAGTAATTTTTTTTTAAAGTTCTTCCTCTAAGACAACCATAGAGTTAATATCACATCTCATCACAAGAAGAGGATGAGCATAAATATTTAAGATTGAAGCTCATTATAATTGTTTTTAGAATTATTCTTTTAGAAATCTTAAAAATTGAAAAGTATATTTTTGGAAGTGGATCATTACATAGTATAAAACAAAGTCATCGTCGCTGTCTGTCCGTCCCTAAGTATGTTTAAATCTTCAAAACTACGCAACGGATTTTTAAGCGGTTTCTTTTAATATAGAGTGATTCAAGAGGAAGGTTTATATGTATAATACATGTACACCTGAGGGAAGCCGGGGCGAGTAGCAGTTTTTATATAAACATGGAATCATCGGGAACAGGTCACATTTACAACAGTACCGTAAATGTATGACAATAACATGTATGTCGTACGACAGGGACATATCGGATGCGCCGTGGGCGCCACAACGCGGCCATCGCGGAGTACCTGGCATGCTTGGCGGAGCGCGGCTGGGACATGCCGGCCCACCACTGGGACTTCACCACCATCACGCTCTGCTCGCTCTACGCCTCGCTCGACCTCTCCAAGAAGAACTCTGCCAAGGTGGGTCGCGTCTGCTCAACCGCACCTCTCTAAGAGATTGAAGATTGGGCCTCGGTGTCCTTGGCCTCGGTGTCGATCAGTAGTAACGACCTTTGTACAACTGGATTACGAAGCTCTTAGTCCAGACTATTGAAGCTAGGGATGTAATTTAACATAACATGTAGCTAGGGAACGTCTTACGAAGATTTGTCTACACTTTCAAAAGGGGACAAGCTGATATGAGATGTTTACAATATATATAAACTAAATTTAACGTCACTTAAAAAGTCCACTTTCAGTTGGACTTCCAGATAATTCTGACTGTGTTGCATGACTTAGTACTCTAGACCAGAATGATAAATATTTAATTCTGTATGTGTTGCATGACTTAGCACTCAAGATCAGATTGAGGGGAATTAGTTTTTTTCCGGATAATTCCGAATGCGTCGTCGACGGAGCGTAGAGCGTGTGGTGTGCAGGTGTCGCTTGCAAAAATTTTAAAGTATATTTTTCGCCGCCAGCCGAATCTGCTGGATCGTTATCTCCACGTTTGCTCATATATATTACTAGATACTCGCCCCGGCTTCGCCCGGCTGTACATGTATTATACATATAAACCTTCCTCTTGAATCACTATCTATTAAAGAAGACCAAAAATCAAATTAAAAATCAAGATGGATATCAAGATTTTTGTATTAATTTTTTTTCTCCTAACCAGTTTAGTATATAGACTAAATTAGGAAGAACTGGTAAGAAAATTTACTGAATATCTTTTTTAAAAGCCGGTTTGATTAGTACCAATAATTATATATTATAATAATTCGTGACCAGTAGGATGGTACTAATCTATTAGATTGCCGAGGCCGTTATCAAAATTCAAAATATCTTTATACATATGTAGGTCTATTACAGACTTTTATGATATATCAAATCTACCGTCCGTTCGGAATGACTTTGTGATGAGAAGAACTGACAAGTTTTCAAATCATACAAAACTTGTATGCTGATGGTTACAGAGAGTCACGCAGAGCCGATGACGTGTGGACGGGCGCATACTGTCTGCGGCCACCGCAACGGAGCGGGGGCTGTCGGGGGAGGAGGCGGGCGGTGCGGGCGGTGGGGAGGCAGAGGGTGGGGGGGTGGGGGGCGGTGCGGGGGACGTGGAGGAGCTGGTGGCGGTGGTGGCGGCGTCGTGCGGCGCGTGGAGCGCGGCCGCACACCGCGGCTACCACTACCTCGCGCACGCGGCGCTGCTCGCACGCACGCGCGCCGCCGCCGCGCACGACGGTACGCACCACCACCACCCACGACCACAGTATACACTCACACCGCTACTCCTCTGTTCATTGTTTACTGTTTCAGGATGTTACGTACATAGAACGCAGCATCAGGATTTATAATAGTAGTGGTATAAATTAACAAAGCCCAGTCTCTCTGGTCTGTTACTTGTCCACTGTTTCACGATGTAGTGTATATAGATTCATGAATAAAACTCTAAAGTTATTGGAATCATAATTTCTATTTTAATGGATAATTTACAAATACGTCATATGTACTACATCAATTACGTAAATGAGGGCCAAGGAAATGAGCAATGTCAAATTCAAATTCAAATTCAAAATATCTTTATTCATGTAGGTCTATTACAGACTCTTATGATATGTCAAATCTACCGTCAGTTCGGAATGATATCGAGATGAGAAGAACTGACAAGAAACTCAGCTCGTAATTTTTTTCAAATAATAGTGGAACATGTTTATGATAATACAGTTATTAAAATTCAAATTTGGGAGAATAGAGTGACCACCAGCATATGCTATCGCAAAGAACAAAAAATTTAATCAGTGTTCACAACCTGAACAGACCAGTCCCCACAAGCAGCACCCGTTCACGAGTATGACGTATGAGCCAGCCATCATTGTACTCAACCATATTTGAGGGAGCACATCGACCCGGCCCACCACGCCGCCACAAGTTTGAACTTTATAGCGAGCATGACTGTTTCAGGTTACTCCACTACGTCAATTATATTATTTACAGCATAGGCTGTACCGATCACAGTTTTCACCCATTACAATATAAATTAAATTTACATTATTTAATTTACAATATGTCATTACAAAATTTATAATAAGTTTCTTTATTGTTATTACATTATCCATGTCAATGGGAAAAATTATATGCCTCATAACAAAAGTTAAAATTGTAATTAAGTCCACACATTGTAGTCATTTAAGTAGTCGTTTATTTTATAATAAGCTTTAGAGCAAAGTGTTTTTTTTACATGTATCTTAAATTTGGCTTCACTTAAATTTAAAACACTATCTGGCAATTTATTATAAAAACGTATACAATGTCCCATGAAAGATGTACTTACTTTTTTGAGACGATAACTAGGCATATTTAATTTATTTTTATTCCTTGTATTAAAAGCGTGTAAGTGACTATTTTTTGGAAATAAATTTAAGTTTTTGCGTACATACATAATATTTTCATATATATATTGAGAGGGAACAGTAAATTATATATTGAACGAATTGCTCTTTTTTGTAATATAAAAATTGATTCTACATCAGCCGCTCTTCCCCACAATATAATACCATACGACATTATACTATGGAAGTAACTAAAATACACTAGTTTCGCTGTTGCAGTATCAGTCAATTGTCTAATTTTTCTGATAGCGAAAGCAGCCGCTTAGTCTTTTGGCTAGTGTGAATATATGTGGACGCCACTGCAATTTATTATCTATTACAATACCAAGAAACGAAGTCTTATCAACAAAGTCCAAAACATGATGATTCATACTAACAGTTGTCGTTACTTGTTTTACATTTGGTAAAGAGAATTTAACACATTTTGTTTTCATTGAATTAAGCGCTAGATTATTTGATGTAAACCAGTTTAGAACATCCTCAAGAGCAATATTTATATTATTAAAATCCTTTGTATTTCTTTTCACTTTGAAAATAAGTGATGTGTCATCAGCAAACAAAACTATGTCAAGTATGTTTTGAAACTGGTATGGTAAGTCATTTATATAAACAAGAAAAAGAAATGGGCCAAGTATAGAACCCTGGGGTACACCCATTTTTATAAATGACCCCTTGGACTTGCTTCCTTTAATGTCTACCACTTGAATTTATCGCGCAAATATGATCCAATGCGTTGAGGATTTTTCTCTAATTCCATACGCTCTAGTTTGCGTAATAATATTATCAACGCAATCAAACGCTTTAGAGAGATCACAGAAGACACCAATGGCATCCGTGAATCTTCGCCCAGGCACCGAAAATACTTTGTATTAAGTTATGCATCAGTAGTAAACCGTCCCTCATAAATCAAATTCTGTTTATGAAATAAAATGTGTATTAAAATGAGCTAACATTTGTGTAAGTAGTATCTTTTAAAATTTAATTGAGATAGGTCTAAAATTTGATATATTGTCTTTGTCACCAGATTTAAAGGAGGGTATTATTTTACTCACTTTCATTAGATCTGGAAAAATACCTTGATCAATGCTCATATTAAATATTTCAGTTAAATGTGAAGCAACTTCACTTATTACAGTTTTCATGACTTAACTGACATACCCCAGATATCCTCAGTTCCTTTTAGATTGAGAGCGTTGAACGTTTTTATCACACAGGAGCAACTGATATGATGAAAAGTAAAGTCATGAACGCAAGGATTTATGGTATTTTTTAATAATGTTTCAGCTAAACTAGGTGACGAGTTTAAATTTTCCGTAGCTTTTTTGTTGAAAAGAAATTATCAAAAGTTTGAGCAACTAGTTCATTATTATCAATAATAACGCCATTTTCTGCTTTTAACTCATATTCTGACTGGCGCGACTTAATGTTACCTGTTTCGATTTATTATACAGGTAGTTTTTATTTTATTTTTAGAAAACTTAATTTTATTCGTGACCACTTTTTTGAATAACTTTGAATAATTTTTGACATATTCATAGAATATAGGATCACGCAAATATGATCTAATATCATATAATTGATACATATTTTCCCTACTTATATTGATACCTAATGTTGACCATTCAGCGTACTTAGAATTATTGACTTTAAGTTTCTTTACTGTAAAATTTTTATCAAAATGATTTTTTATTATATTGAAAAAACGATTATATGATATATTTGGATCAATATTATCAAATATCAAAAACGGTAAACTTCCATTTAATCTGTTTTTAAAATTCTGTAATTTAAATGCTGTTGTTGGTCTGTAGAACTTATACATAATCTCGTTTTTTTCATTACATGCGAATGTTACTATTTGTCCACAATGGTCTGACGGCAATCTATTTATAATCGATTTATTTAAAATACTAAAATTACAATATATATTATCAATACATGTTGCCTTAGTTGATGTACTCCTAGTAGGTTCAAAGAAATTATGATCCAGATCAAAAATTTTAATAAGGTTTCTAATTTTATTACTTATAGGGCAACAAGAAGATCTATATTGAAATCCCCACATACCAAAATAAATTTGTTACTTTTGAATGCTAACTTCAGTACATCTTCCATGGTAGACTCAAATTTTTCATAGTCTGAGTTAGGAGGCCTATACACACATATAATTATGTGTTTCTCTAGTTCTACACATGATAATTCTATAATGCATTCATTTGAAAGGGCTACAATATCTTTACGTTCTTTCCCTTTAATGTTATTTTTTAATAAAATAATTGGCTCTAATTGAAATTTGCCGAGTAAATGTACTCAATATTTCATGCTGAAATACCATGTTGGACTGTTTCAACCAATGTTCTGTGAGGCATACAATGTCAATATTAAATTTACTTATAAATAATTCGCGCACTTTGCCAAGAAAGCCTTGAATATTTGATGTACTAAATTTAGTTGTGACGCTTTCGCTTTGTCTGTAACTTAAGTTTAAAGCCGCGCACAGAAACATTAGTAAAACTACTAAAAACTACGCAGTCAGAATAAATACCGTTATACTACTTACAACAGGATTGTGTATATTATCTAACAAAGTAGCTATATGTCTTTTATCAAAATGTGACAAATACAAAGTATTTTTAGTCAATGTAAATTTTTTTACAAATTTATTTGTATCAAAACAATGAATGTTGTCATTATAACAGCTCATGTTATATATATGAGTGTTAAGTTTAAAGATATAATTATTTCTATTCTTTGATAATGATTTTGAGTATGGAAATGTACATATTACAAATTTTTTAATTCTCATATTTGAGACAGATTCAAATAAGTTCATCAAATCATTTTTGATCTAAACTATTTGGTGAATATAGTTGTGTATTCAGTATAACTATTTTGATTTTTTAACATTCTATCAACTATATAATTAAATGGGGCATTCGGCATACAATTGTTTTGGATATGTTCATCAAACAGTTATTCATCGATAGATTTAATTGGATAATGTGTGGTGACTACTAACAACATTGGGTAGTATATTTGTTTGTACTGACAATGGATGTTCATGAAGGTGATGTGTAATTGCCCGACATAGTGTTGCAGTCTGCATGTTGCTGTGACAGTTGTTCTGATGTTCCACTTTCACTTTTTGAGAATTCCTTCATCACAACATTATGTTTTGTAATATTGTATATTCGTCGTCGTCGGATCGTATATATTCTATATACATATATGCAAAGCACATCTGTAGTATTTTTCGTCTTTTTTTTTTTATTATTCTAATGCTATCGGACCCAACTAATGTTTACAGCTTCACCAAATTATTAAGATGGCACTCCAAATCAGCGAAAGAACTTATGGCGCGGCAAAAGCAAACTTCTGTCTGGCGGATACGACTTTAGTCTGAGGACTGACCTCAACTAGTGATATGAATTTCGACACTGACTATCCTAATTTCCATTTCCATTTTAATCGAACGGCTGATCGGGAGGAAGTTTCTCGGTCGTTTTTTCTCTTATGACTCCGTAATTAGTTATTCGGATACAATCGAGTGAGCGCCAACTGTACAGTGAAACTCGGTAACTGCGATCACAGTGACGGCGCTGGCGGAGTGGAGCGAGGGGTCCGAAGACAGCGAGGAGGAGAAGCCCCCGCCGCGGCTGGTGGTGCACCGCATGGACCGCACGTACCGGCTGGCGGCGGCGCACGCGGCGGCCACGTGCGCGGCGGCCACGTGCGCGGAGTCGACACGTGCGCGCGCACGTGGCGCGCTGCTAGTGCAGGACGCGCTGCACGTGCTGCTGGCGGCGGCGGCGGCCGCGCCCGCAGGCGGCGACCTCATGTACCACTACATACAGTTCTTCCAGTACGTACAATGCTTTATTTTGAATGTTTTGTTACTAGTTGTCCCCGCGACTTTGAACGCGTGAAATTTAACTGTATTTTTCTAAAATAAAAGTAGCCTAAAGTACTCCTTATTACATCAGCTACCTACCTGCCAATAAAAGTCCTGTCAAAGTCAGTTCTGCCATTTCAGGGACCAGTCGGAACAAACGAACAGACAAAAATTGTAAAAAATAATATTTTGGTGTATATACCTGGTTTGGTGTATATATATATACCTTCTTCTAAAATAATTCTATCTATTAAAAAAAACATCTCCAAAATCGGATTTTGTAGCGGTTTATTTTAAAGATTTATTTGGACCTGCTTAGGGAGCAGAAGTACACGGAGCTGATGCTGCCGGTGGCGCTGCGCCTGTTGCCGGCGGCGGTGGTGAGCATGGTGCAGGACGCGCCCGAGTCTGCGCCCCCACTGCCGCAGCCCTACTACGACATGTTCAACGTCACGCGACACTACACCGTAGACGGTCAGTCAACATTTTAAAAGCATCCAAAATGATTGAATTCTTTCGGTATTTTCATTTTGATCATTAATTTAACTATTTATATTTTAAATGTGTCAATGTCGGTATATCTGCATCACACTGCTTTCTTTATATCGACGCTGTGTTTTTAGAGAAACTCATAAACGTTTTAACGACAACAATTGTTGTTGTCATTGAATTTGTGGTGGTAAAGTGGTAATCTATGGGACACAGTTACCTAGATACATCAAAATAATAATTGCACTTAATAATGTCTAGTAAGACAAATACAATATTGTGTACAAAGCACTGCCGTGTCTAAACTGTGTGTGTCACTCCACCTGTTAAAACCACAAGGTCCTAAACCAAAACACTACACTCGTGTATATAAGGTTTAGTGGTCGGTTTCAAATACAGGTACAAAATATATTCATTCATTCATTCATAATTTAAGAGCTACGCTCTTGTCGGTGGAGCTCTTGCCACTTTCCGCGATCTTCCATCATGCTCTTTAATTCTTGATATGACACGACTCCCATTTTGTCCTCAATTTGTTTGATGTAGCTATTCCTTGGTCTTCCCCTCCCCCTCTTTACCCTCAATAATAATTTTCATGTAATTATCGTGCCGTATCAAGTGTCCTAACATTTTCCCTCGTCTTAAAATATTATAAAACAAAATACATATTGACTTTCTGTGAAACGAAACGTTAGCGTGTTTCAATTTTGTTACAGCGCCATCTATTGGCGCTGCATGCAAACAATATTATTTTATGGATTATAAAGTACTTTAACATCATCTTACATTTTCTTATTGTTATTTAATATATAAGATCAATATTTTTATGTACATACTATTTGACCCCAGAAACTCCGTTTTGTCTCAGAATTAAATAATATGTCATGGGTTTTTTTTAGTTTTAAAGTAATAAATTTGAACGGACTTGTTCTGTTTGATAGCAGCGGTTTGTATGGGAAAATAAAATTGTTGTTTTTACTATTTTAAATGTAATTTTTTCATATTTTATTATTGTTTAAACCTTTCTTGGACGTTTACGAATATTATATGATTAAAATTGTTAAATCGGATAGTTCTCGAGTTTTAGCGAGACTAATGAACAGTAATTTATTTTTATGGTTGTGTCTATTATATGGGACAATATTATATTATTATAATATATATGTTGTTGTGGTAGGTGGGTGTCTGGGTTGGGTGTGCTGCCTTACATTTGGGGGTATTGTTCTCAAGGTGTGAAGATTTTATTAGATATTTCATTCATTTTACGTCTTCTTCTTATTTCTTTGCTTTATCTCTGTATATTCAGCTCGTTTGTCAAAAACCATTATATTCGTATAAGTTTAGTCAAAAAGATCGCCAATTAATTTGGAGGGCGAATCGGTAGTCAAGTACTTCGTGGAGACAACCACGTATTATTAATTAGAGTCTGTTCATTCATTTTTTTTTATTTATTTAACTTTAATGCACACAATATAATATATAGTATAGTACATTTGGCGGACTTAACACCATGCGGCATTTTCTGTCAATCATATTGCAGAGAATAAGCAAAATTATAAACATAAATAAAATGCAACCAATATATATATATATATACCAAATAGGACAGTCACAGAACTAACTATTTCTGTATATTCAGTTCGTTTGTTAAAAACCATTATACTCGTTCAAATAAATTCAAATAAAGTTTAGTTAAAAAGATTGCCAATTAATTCGAAGGGCGAATCAATAGTCAAGTACTTCGTGGAGACAACCACGTATTATTAATTAGAGTCTGTTCATTCATAATTCTTCGCTTTACCTCTGTATATTCAGCTCGTTTGGCAAAAACCATTATACTCGTTCAAATAAAGTTTAGTCGATATTAATTCGGATGTCGAATCGGTAGTCAAGTACTTCAGAGAGACAACTACAAATCACTAATCGTAGTCCGTGGCGCGGCACAGAGGCGGAGGGCTGTAGCCTGGGCGCGCTGTCGTGCCGCGCGGTGTGCCACGCGGTGGGCGGGCCCGGCGCCGCCGCCGCGCGGGCCTGGCGGGCCGCGGCTCCGCCCCGTGCGGCTCGTCTATTGGCCGGGTGCGCTCGTCGCGCGGTGTCGCCCGCACTAGTGTCGGCGCAGCTGTCGCGCGTGGTGCAGGCCGCGCCGCGCGTGCCCGGGCTGTGTCTGTCGGCGCACCGGTCGTCGCGCGAGGCCAGCGCGGCCCTGACGGTGGAGGACCGCCGCCTGGAGCTGCGCGTGTGGCTGGCGGCGGACCACCCGCTCTCGCTGCCCAAGCTCGCCGCGCCGCCGCCCGGGCCAGCCTCGCCCGTCACCGGCACGCACTGGCTGCTCCTCTACCTCGGGTACCAGGTGACTACGAATGCACAGCTTCTTAGATATATCAGTTTTATACTTAAAGGAACCGTTTGGTACTTTTTTCTTTGTTAAATATTAGTATTTAATTATATAACGATCATGATAGAACATAAAATACAAGCAGATAAACCCATAATAAAATAAAAATAAATAAAAAAGCCTTTTATTTTCCAAAATAATGATATACATATTTCTTATATTACTATATATTACTATTTATGTAACTTATATTATTCTGATAATTTTTATTCACTTTATTTATATATTTTTGTTAACTCATTATTAGCGAATTACACCAATTATCCATTTCTCTTTTTTATATCCATTTAAATAGGCCTCTTCCGACCTTTTCCATTTTACCATTGGATTTTTTTTTTTTTAATTTTAATAGTCGCACACAAGTGACTATAGACATAAAATCTTATATGTACAGACATTAAATCATTTGTTTTCATTTTTTTTTCATATTATTATTATTACTATTTATTTATGTTTTCTGTTCAATTTTTGCATATTGGGGTGCGTAAATATTTACAATTTATTATCTTAAAATAGTTACTTTGCTTAAGGTTGGAAGGTTTTGGTCTACTATTCCCCAAAGATTGGGAAAGAGCTTGTGGTTCTATAAAATAAAAGATCTCTCTAATGTGTCCATCCCATCTCTCTCTCTCATCTGCAAAGTAACTATCTTCTCATTAGACAAATATTTCTATCCTCCTCAACGCAATTTAGATAAGAAAAAAACTCACTTGAAACTACTAAGTAAAACCTTAAATCAAAATTTTTTGCCAAGATAACCGCTAAAATGTAAAGCAGCGCGTTGTCCTAGCAAAATTGGATTATTTTTTTCTACAATATAACCATTTCTCAGCAGTTTCTTCCTTCACCTTATCCAATAATGATATATAGCATACTTCTGTAATAATTTTTCCTTTTTAAAAATAATCAATTAAGATAACTCCATAATTATCTCTACAAGCAGTCGTCGTCACTTCCCCAGCAGAATAAACAGATTTTGCTTTTTTTTGGAAACTATTCCATCTTTGCAGCCCACTTAAGTGTATTTTTGTTTCGAGTGTATAAGAGTGTATCCAAATTTGATATACAATATTTAATTCCTACTCTGATTTATTGCGCCAACAGAACGTTGTATACTTTCGACCACGTTTTTGGTCTAACATTACCAAACCCAGCATCGAACACGCCAACAGCTTTTTAATGTCTAATTCATTGGACATTTTCATTACCTCTGCTATATATCTCTCACTTGATCGTCTGATACTGTATGGTGAACTTTAGCAATGTTATCATCGTTATTTGCAGTTTTTGGACGTCCCGAAAGTTCATCATCTCCCAAGTTACGACCACGTTTGAATTCAGCTACCCAAAATTTCACTGTGGTAAATGATGGTACAGAGTCGTCGTACACAGAGTCTAAGTCTTTGATTTACATAAACGTATTACCTTTCAAAAATATAAAAGCATAAACTGACTCAAGTAATTAAATTTGATGAGTAACTGTCATAAGATGTACACTACGTTCACTAGTGTGTTCGGAAGAGTTCGGAAACTTCAGACCATCAATTTGGCCTTTTGTATGATGATAAACCTTTTTTTTTTTTTTTAATCTTACATTTATTTAGGCGCGCTTTTATCATAATATGATAATGCCAGTCCCATCGTATCTTATTACTATAATGAACTCTCTCTCTACAGTCATATGTTTCACAAACACCATTTTGCTTGGCTCCGCAGAACGGATCGGTGGTGACGGCGATGCAAATGTGGGCGGACGTGCCCCGCTCTATCTCTCTCTCTGCGCGCGTGGCGAGCTACTCGCAGTGCTACCTGCCCAGGATGCAGTGCGCGCAGTGCAAGAACAGGTTCCACGCGCCCTGCATGGTACGTGCCCCGCTCTATCTCTCTCTCTCTGTCTCTGTCTCTGTCTCTCTCACACACGTGGCGAGCTACTCGCAGTGCTACGTGTGCTACTGCCGCCTGCACCCGCGCACCGGTCACCTGCCCAGGATGCAGTGCGCGCAGTGCAAGAACAGGTTCCACGCGCCCTGCATGGTACGTGCCCCGCTCTATCTCTCTCTCTCTCTCTGTCTCTGTCTCTGTCTCTCTCACACACGTGGCGAGCTACTCGCAGTGCTACGTGTGCTACTGCCGCCTGCACCCGCGCACCGGTCACCTGCCCAGGATGCAGTGCGCGCAGTGCAAGAACAGGTTCCACGCGCCCTGCATGGTACGTGCCCCGCTCTATCTCTCTCTCTCTCTGTCTCTGTCTCTGTCTCTCTCACACACGTGGCGAGCTACTCGCAGTGCTACGTGTGCTACTGCCGCCTGCACCCGCGCACCGGACACCTGCCCAGGATGCAGTGCGCGCAGTGCAAGAACAGGTTCCACGCGCCCTGCATGGTACGTGCCCCGCTCTATCTCTCTCTCTCTCTCTCTGTCTCTGTCTCTGTCTCTCTCACACACGTGGCGAGCTACTCGCAGTGCTACGTGTGCTACTGCCGCCTGCACCCGCGCACCGGTCACCTGCCCAGGATGCAGTGCGCGCAGTGCAAGAACAGGTTCCACGCGCCCTGCATGGTACGTGCCCCGCTCTATCTCTCTCTCTCTCTGTCTCTGTCTCTGTCTCTCTCACACACGTGGCGAGCTACTCGCAGTGCTACGTGTGCTACTGCCGCCTGCACCCGCGCACCGGTCACCTGCCCAGGATGCAGTGCGCGCAGTGCAAGAACAGGTTCCACGCGCCCTGCATGGTACGTGCCCTACCCGCTCTATCTCTCTCTCTCTCTCTGTCTCTGTCTCTGTCTCTCTCACACACGTGGCGAGCTACTCGCAGTGCTACGTGTGCTACTGCCGCCTGCACCCGCGCACCGGTCACCTGCCCAGGATGCAGTGCGCGCAGTGCAAGAACAGGTTCCACGCGCCCTGCATGGTACGTGCCCCGCTCTATCTCTCTCTCTCTCTCTGTCTCTGTCTCTGTCTCTCTCACACACGTGGCGAGCTACTCGCAGTGCTACGTGTGCTACTGCCGCCTGCACCCGCGCACCGGTCACCTGCCCAGGATGCAGTGCGCGCAGTGCAAGAACAGGTTCCACGCGCCCTGCATGGTACGTGCCCCGCTCTATCTCTCTCTCTCTCTGTCTCTGTCTCTGTCTCTCTCACACACGTGGCGAGCTACTCGCAGTGCTACGTGTGCTACTGCCGCCTGCACCCGCGCACCGGACACCTGCCCAGGATGCAGTGCGCGCAGTGCAAGAACAGGTTCCACGCGCCCTGCATGGTACGTGCCCCGCTCTCTCTCTCTCTCTCTCTCTGTCTCTGTCTCTGTCTCTCTCACACACGTGGCGAGCTACTCGCAGTGCTACGTGTGCTACTGCCGCCTGCACCCGCGCACCGGTCACCTGCCCAGGATGCAGTGCGCGCAGTGCAAGAACAGGTTCCACGCGCCCTGCATGGTACGTGCCCCGCTCTATCTCTCTCTCTCTCTCTCTCTGTCTCTGTCTCTGTCTCTCTCACACACGTGGCGAGCTACTCGCAGTGCTACGTGTGCTACTGCCGCCTGCACCCGCGCACCGGACACCTGCCCAGGATGCAGTGCGCGCAGTGCAAGAACAGGTTCCACGCGCCCTGCATGGTACGTGCCCCGCTCTATCTCTCTCTCTCTCATTTATTTTAATAAAATGTCATATACTTACGGACCAAAAATATTTAACTCCATTCTTACACATGTTTATACTATTTAACTTACTTGTAACAACATACTTATTACACGTGCCAATTTTAGTCCTTGCAACTTCCTAGTACTCTTATCGCTGGCACGTGGCACATACGCAACGCAGCTGCACGACCTATTATACAAGCCGTTGCTATCTGCGGCAGCGCGTGTGCGACACGTGTAACTTGGTATATAAGTTCAACATAAAAAAAACATCTATTCTGTCTCTCGCCTCTACCATTTGAAGCTTCCAGGTTCTCGACGAAATAGGTCCTAGACCTAAACCCTAAGGGGACATGTACAGATTCGCCCCCTTAAATACTTACGCCATCTAGTGATACAGTTGTAGAACTAAAAAATAAACCTCTCATTTGATTGTACACTGTATGTTTGTGGTGCAGCGCAAGTGGTTCTCGTCGAGCGGCAAGTCCAACTGCCCGCTGTGCCGCGCCGCTTTCTGATAGTACGCCAGCCGCCCCGAGGGCGACAATCTACAGAAGATAAAATTCCTCTCACCTCATGTATCTCTAGTACGGGGAGACTTCACCAGACCACGCTAATATGCTTTGTATAAGCCCACTGATACTCCGCATCTTCTAGAACAGTGGTTCCCAATTAGTTTTTGCTGCGTACTTCAAAAAGACCTCAAACCTAGCGTACCCCTTATTGTAGCAATCACACTGATATTACGACAAAAACCGAACTGGCGGGAAGCGGGAATGGATGTCGGTAACGGGGGCAGCCGAATGACGAGATGTGGCAACTGCACGGTCGGTCACAATGCTCAGTGCACGATCATCATCATCATCATCATCGCAGCCCGGAAGACGTCCACTGCTGGACATAGGCCTCCCCCAAAGATCTCCACGACGATCGGTCCTGCGCTGCTCGCATCCAATGCCTTCCCGCGATCTTGACCAGATCGTCGGTCCACCTTACTGGAGGCCTTCCCAGTGCACGATGATCGTTATAAAATAATATTTCGGAAATTGTTTTTTTTTACTACAAGCTTGATGCAACTTCACGTACCCCTGGAGGTACGCGTACCACTAATTGGGAAAAACCGTTCTAGAACGATGCTGCGTAACATAAAACGGCAATCAGAGGTCATCGGAATTAGTTTCGTACCTATTTATTAAATCATAGCTACTCGCCCCGGCTTCGCACGGGTGTACATGTTTTATATATATAAACCATCCTTTAGACTCACTCGTCTATTGAAAAAACAGCTTCAAAATCCGTTGTGTACTTTTAAAGATTTAAGCATACATAGAGACGGATAGACAGCGACTTTGTTTTATACTATGTAATGATAAAGTAGTAATTAATGTAAATTAATAAAGTATATTGAAATTCTGTTATTAAATAAATGTTTTTAAATACTGCTAGTAATAAATTTTCCTTATTATATTATACTAAGCGTCAATACGACGATTAAGAATATTCCGATAAATATGGAAATAATATTAATTATTTGTAAAAAGTACAGTTTTTAAAAATATAATGAAAATCTCTTGTAATGTTTCATTTAAAAGCGTGCAAATGCTTATAATCATATATAATTAAGTAATCTAATAAACCATAGTGAATTATTATGAATATAAAACCTTCTAGGCCATCTAAGTTTATTTTACTTTATTACACAATTATTCGAAATTCGAATTTTGAAAATTTATTACAAGTTTTTTTTATTACACAATGATTTGAAATTCGAATTTTGAAAATTTATTACAAAAGTTTTTTTTATTACACAATGATTCGAAGTTCGAATTTTGAAAATTTATTACAAATGTTTTTTATTATTACACAATGATTTGAAATTCGAATTTTGAAAATTAATTACAAAAGTTTTTTTATTACACAATGATTCCAAATTTGAAATTTGAAAATTAATTACAAAAGTTACGATACCATAACATGGCGTTTTTTATTTTGTAAATTACTTAATATTAAACACTAGTGGATAAAAGGAAATGGTATTATTTTATTGCATTCGTTAAACACATTGCGCTGTAAAATATATAATCTCTGGTTAAAACATTATTAAATATATTTATTTAATCTGTGTTATGTTTCTCCAGAGATACATAATACAGATACTGTCAGGGATTCCAACCGTACGGGATTTTGTGAAACTGCAATTGGTACGAACCTTGAAAGCCAAATTGTGCCAATATTCGAGAATTTTTACTTCTTTGTACGAGGATGTTTTATTAGGAAGGGAACCCTGCATACTATTTCTGTTTTATGTGCGTTCAGTCAGCCTGCAGTATTGATTTATTGTCTTTCAATTAGTTTCAATTCTTATTTGATAAGAGCCGATTAAGAATAGAATAGAATAGAAAACTCGCGTTGTGACTCGACTCCAGCTGCGTCACTCTCAATGTCAGGTTACTCTTGGTTCTTATATAATCGATAAAGTCCTCCATCATGGCATGGTCATGATCAGGGGCATGATCGAAATAAATTTAGTAAGCCCTGAAATGGCGCGATGCAAAGACAGATGGACTAATGTAACGACAAAATGGCCGGGCCCGACAGGCAAAAGAAAAATAGGACGGCAGAAAAAAAATGGACAGATGACATAAAAATCTTAGCTGGAATAGACTGGATGCGAACTGCCATGGATAGAGAGGATCGCGGAAGATGGAGGACTCTTTTACTCGAGGGGGGCCACATAATAAGAAAAAATAATAAATAGACAAAAAAAGATAATGAATGAAATTAAATAATATTTATTCAGTAGAAGAAAAAACTACATTAAACAAACAAAAAAAATATAACAAACAGTGCGACAATTACAAAAAAAAAACAGTACACAAATTACGTGTGTGCGTGTGTGTATGTTAGTCGAAGCCTCTACTGAATAGGTCCGTGCTCAGCATAATGCTGCAGCGGCTGGAGCGCTGCAACGCTGTTTTTCAGCACAAGACCTATATTGCCGTGTTGTACACGATTTTAATTAATATACATAAATACATATTTAGCTAAAATAGAGATAGTACATAAGACAAGGCGATAATAGATATAATAAGAATAATGTTTAAAATAAAAATATTATGTTGAAGACCCCTCCGATCGATCCCCCGTCAAATTCAAACGGGGATCGATATTACGACGGCCTGAGCCGAGGTTCGAACCCCTAGTACCTTAGACTAAAGTCGTATCCGTCAGGCAGGAGTTGGTCTTCAGCCGCTCCATAAGTCCTTCCTTTGGTTTGGAGTGCCACCTGCACTCGCCCCCTAACGACCGGTGAAGCTGAAAGGTCAGCTGCGGCCAATATCATTAGAGTAGTCCGAAAAAAAAAAGTGGAAGATTAAAGCTATAAAAGTCCTGAGAGGGATATTTACATATGAATAATGAATAACACAACTATATTGGAATGTTTTATTTTAATAGAGATCTTCATTGACTAGAAACATACTTATTTATAGATAATCAAATGAGGGTAATATCAGTTGTGTCGCGAAGGAAGCCGTGTCCAGAGGGTCGTTCAATGTGTCTGCAGCTGGTGGTTGATCCAGTCCATGTCCTCGTAGAACCGCGGGTCGCTCACGCGCAGCGCCGCCCGCTTGTAGAAGAAGTAATACCAGGGTGACACTGCAAATATTTTCACAATCTGATTTGCAAATTAAGGAGCCATGTTTATGGTATGGTGAATATATTGAAGGCCCGTCTATAGTCTATAGACATGATAGGAAATAAAGGCATTATAAAAACACAATGCCCTGGTAATATTTAGAATTAATTATCATCATAAATCATCATCATCATCATCATCGCAGCCCGGAAGACGTCCACTGCTGGACATAGGCCTCCCCCAAAGATCTCCACGACGATCGATCCTGCGCTGCTCGCATCCAATGCCTTCCAACGATCTTGACCAGATCGTCGGTCCACCTTGCTGGAGGCTTCCCACGCTGCGTCTTCCGGTCCGTGGTCGCCACTCGAGGACTTTACTGTCCCAACGGCCATCTGTCCTACGAGCTATGTGCCCTGCCCATTGCCACTTCAAAGTCGCAATTCTTCGGGCTATATCGGTCACTCTGGTTCTTCTGCGGATCTCCTCATTTCTGATTCGATCACGCAGAGTAACTTCGAGCATAGCCCATCATCATAAGTAAGTTGACTAATTTAAAATGATAATAGATTTTTAGTTTTTTACTGAGAGATGCTTGCGTGCTTTATCCAAGAAGGGTACTAATAATAGGCTTGTTATACTCATAGTATTAATATCGCACATACTGCCATGACGCACTCGTCATCCTACTGCGGCTACGCGCCGTGCAAAATTGTGAATCTGTGGCGTGTTGCGTTTGCGCGGGAAAAACTATCTACAAAAACGGCTTCTGCAGACATTCTTCTAAACTATTGTAGTTCTGATCACTCATTTTTTTATACTGTTCTTCATTACTTTATTTGTCTGTAAATTACTTTTATTACAATAAAATACTTATTATATATACAATAAAACGACAATAAAGCCCCTATAATCATACCACTAACATGCTTTAGGCATTTATAGGTGTTTATTATTTTAAGAGGTATTTTTATAACTTACTAGAAGGGTACGTACTTACGTAGGGTAGTTACGATAAATATAGGTATCTAATATTGTAATTAGGATTTTTTTTATATTAAACAGCAAATTGCATTGACTAATCTGAGGCGAGAATTTAGTGCGGACTGTTGACCCTATTGCTAGCAATATACCATGGTAGATTGACCTCCATGCGTTTCTCCTGAAACCATCATGTTGGGGTAACGGACCTGACCTCATGTTCATCTTATCATCCTCCACTGGTGCCCCGCCAGCGTAAACCGTTAGCGTACGCGAGTGCACCATTCTACTGTCGTCTATAGGAAATAAGATGGTGTACATACGGCATCTGTGCACAGTGAAGAGCAGTATGAGTAGCGGCGGGGAGACAGCGTCTGCGCGCGGCCACTTGTGCAGCAACCAGGCCGCGTGCAGCGCCACGCTGGCCGCCGCGTACGACGCCGCCGCCGCGCCCCACGCACCGAACCTGCGCACCAGCACGCCCACCAGACCAGCCTGCACACCACACCACACCACACCACACCACACCACACCCGTCACACGTGGCTCACACGTTGTTAGTAATGTAGATTGATAATCCCATTGCTAACAATGTACCATGTCAGGTTGACCTCCATGCGGTTCCCCCTGGAAACCATTGTGATAAATTCTTAGTGAATTTGTCACAATGGGCTAATTGACCTGACCTTATGCTCATCTTATCACCCTTCACTGGTGCCCCGCCAGCATAAACCGTTAGCGCAGGCAGGTGTACCATTCCATTATCATCCATAAAAAAACACTAAGCACACTACTCACTTAACTATCACAATGTGTAATACACATGTCAACTGTGTGAAACACATCAAGCTGTTATATGTTAATTAATTAACATTGTATTACATATTTCCTAACAAATCTGCGAGAAAAACAAATATGAAGTTGGTTGTCATACTTCATATCGTCAAGAGTCTTGATGGTATCTCAGCAATAAGATACTACATCATACATCTACTACAATTGAAATGCATCACTACATAGTATAAAACAAAATCTATGTTGCTGTCTGTCCGTCCCTATGTGTGCTTAAATCTTTAAAACTATCCAACAGAATTTGGAGATGTTTTTTTAATAGATAGAGTGATTCTAGAGGAAGGTTTATATGTATAATACGCCCGGGCGAAGCAGGGGCTAGTACCTAGTTTTTTCATAAAAAAAAGATGGAGTATTAGAATGATTATATTAAATATGGGCCTGCATATAGGCTAAAGGAACATGAGAAATGTAAACCACAAAGAACATAACATGAACATGTTTGTATGTAAGTTGGACTCTATTTTCCGCAATTAGCTTCTTATTTCGGCCATTGTGCATGTAAAACATACATAAACATATAACATAAATAAACATATACAAACACAGAACCATACGTATTTGCATGTCCATAAATAACAGTTATCTCCCATTAAATGAACTATCTTACATGTAAATTATACAAAAACCTATTAAAACTTGTATAATCTCACTTGAAATAAATATGTTGAGAAGAAGGTCATCAGCATTGCAGTGATAGACAGTATAAGAAACAGGTCCTGGAATCTGAAATAATAACATATTGATTCTACAATAAACCAAGTTCAACATCTGTAACAGACCAGTGGTTTCTCCTATAGGCAAAGGTTGTTGGGAAGAAATTTTTGGCTATTACTATTATATTATAATCATGCTCTTACAATTATTATCTCAGTTGGGGTAGTCAAAGGCACTGTAAATTGTCCTTGTTATCTGGGCACATGATGCCTACGGCTACATTTTACCGTGCACCACACACCATCGACAGGGATTTCATCCCCACACGCTGGAACCCAAGTGGTCTCGGATAGCGCGGTTTCAGAGGAGCTTCCTCCCGCGTACACTTAGATTGTGGAATGAACTACCTACCGAGGATTTCTCTAGAGACTACAGCATGGGGTTTTCAAGAAGGGTACATTAAGGTTTCTTAAGGGTCAGCGACACGCACGCTACACCCTTGCTGTTTCAGGCGTCCATAGGCTACGGTAACCATTTACCATCACATGGGCTGTATGCTCGTTTGCCACTATATAGTAGTATAAAAAAAAATATCAGTCTACCATTACAATTTAAAGTACCGCTTGCTTTTTTCCGATGGAATTTTGAATTGGGAATAGAAGCGTACGTTTCTGATTGCTTGGTGTTTACTTACATGAACAAAACGAGAAGCCCATCACGACTACGTGGAAATAAACTGATACAATTAAATAATAAGTCCAAAAACATAAAAAAAGAAGTTGGAAAAACAAACAAAACGAATATCTAGGCGTTGACAACTTCATTGTAACAAAATAAATTATGTGATTATTTTACTTTATAGTTTTGATTAAAGTCAACATTCATTATTATAATGGTTTGTTATTTTTCGTTTTTATATTGATTAAATTTCATAAATTTTCAAATGAAATTATATTTTATTGACAAATAAAGAAATACAGATCAAGCAGTCTGTTTTCCTTTTGGTATATTTACTTTACTCTTTGAATGAATCCGTCTGATCTGTGCTTCTAGGTAATAAATAAGGTGCTTTACTGTCATTGTCAATAGTTGACATGACGTCCTTCTGTCACTTAATATTACAATATTACATGCAACATCAAATCATAAAATTATTTTGTTTACTTCAATTAATTTATTGTAGTAGTAAATGATTGTGTTATTATTTCCGAAACAGTCATTTTATATAACAATTATAAAACTAAATATCTAAGTATCTCTAGTGTGTCAAGTTTAGTGTTGTTTACAATTTAATATACAAATTACTTTTCAGTAACCAGAATAAAATGTAAATAGAATCAACGTACATAGCGTGTTATTCATAAAAATGGCTTTATAGTACAACAATGGCAGGAGATCATGATCGTAACCGTCACAGTAGTGACCGCCACAGGTCTCGGAGCCGCGAAAGGCACAGAAGTCGAGACCGCGAGCGACGCGACCACAGCCGAGATCGTTACAAGGAGCACGAGCGTGGCCGGGACAGATACCGGGATCAGAGCAAGACTCGTGACAGAAATTATGGCCACAATTCCCACAAAGAGTACTCGGGGGGCGGTCTGGGTGGTGGTATGTTTGTCTTATTATAAATATTAATTTATTTATTAGGTTGATAAGAAAAAAATACTGCCCAATTACGCTAATGGAATACGCTGGCGGGGCACCAGTGAATGATGACCAGATGAATAGATAACAAGATGAGTCAGGTCAAATACCTCATTGCAAAGGAACTATGAGGATCACATGGAGGTCACTAGTCTCCCCTACTAACAATAATTTCGCCTCTTATATTAGTGTATTGTTGATGGGAAACATGGCATATTTATCCCATTATTATTTTTTGTGAAGTTATTAGCGTTAAGAAGCTGGTTTGAGTAGCTAGTTTCTAATAAATTATTAGTATATCCATATTACAAGGCTTATTAGTTTGGGAGTAGATAGCACTGTGTACATCGTCTAGGGCTATTACTAAAGGTTCTTTATGTGCATCACAGGTTTAGGCAGTAGTGGTGGCGTGGGACCAAGAGGTAGATATAAACCACAAGAGGAAGAATTTCTAGACGCGAGGAGAGAGGAGCGGGAGCGAATTGGTCAAATTGGTGTCTCCTCAGTATGGGGCAAGTCACCCACGAGACCTGAGTGAGTACATTCTTATTAATTGCTGTTTGCTAAACTTGTGTAGGGCATTCGAGGTGTCCTGGATTTGGTATTGCAAGTGTTTGAATTCAATTTTGTCAATTAGAAAGATGAGAATATGGCAGACTCAAGAGGTTGAACCAATTTCATGGAAAGTTGCCTGAATTCAAATTCATGAAATCTTTGGGATAATATTCAGTTTCATGACAGACTGACTTTTCATTAGTTTTATTACTTACTTTAATTATACTTTTCTTTTTAATTAGATAGTTGATTTAATTGTCTAATGGCAAAAAGATACAAATTATATTTTTCTGCTTTTCAGTTCAGAAGATGAGACATCTCAGACAGATATCACAAATGGTGGCAAAGAGAAAAAGAAAAGCAAGAAGTCAAAAGATAAAACAAAAGAAAAAGATACAAAACAGAAATTAAAGAAACTGAAAAAGAAATTAAAGAAAGTTAAAAAGGCTCGGAAAAAAGCAAAAAAGAAATCTAAGAATTCAAGTAGTGATTCCGATTCCAGCTCTGAAGAGGAGGTTTGGGTGGAAAAGGGAAGTAAGTTAATATTGCCTTATGTTTGTTGATGAGAAAGTGTAATAATATTAGTAATCTCTATTTATTTGAATAAATGAAATTTGAATTTTTGAATATAATAAAATTTTAAGATATTAATCAAGGCAAAAGGGTTTACAGTCACAAGGTACAACACAAGGGCAGTAAAGCCACCTTGTCTGATATTTTAGATTCATATTGATTTTGGTGGGTTAGTGATTTTACTGTTTGTGTAATCTTTTATGTAAGTTCTATTGGATCAGAGTGTGCCTACACTTATAATATTTCTATCAACATTCGACATGTTACGACGCATTACTAATGTAGCACACTTTCCAATAAGTTTACTAATGTACAATAAATAGTACAATAATCTCACCCGTATACTTATTACTTAGATATCACAATAAACAATAAATTATGTAGCGACATCTCAGCACATCATCAAATTATCATATATAACGTTACAATGGTGAGGGTATAAGGGTACTGCAAAAGTAATATTGGGCTTAATATCGATGACTGTAAAGTAGAGACCAGATGAAGAGATGTAATTGAGGTGCTCTATTTCCAGAAGAAGTGGAAAGCGTTCCGGGTGGCCGGTCGTGGAGTGCGGGCGCGGCGGAGGAGGAGCCGGGCCCCGTGCCGCGGGCCGGGCCGGCGCTGGCGGCGCGGGACTTCGGGCGCGCCCTGCTGCCCGGCGAGGGCGCCGCCATGGCCGCCTACGTCGCGGAGGGCAAGCGCATCCCGCGCCGCGGGGAGATCGGACTCACCTCCGACGAGATCGCCTCCTACGAGGCCGTCGGATACGTCATGAGCGGCAGCAGGCACGTACCCACGTCCACACGCACACGCTCACAGGCCGACTAATATAATATTACTTTAAAAAGAGTGAGATAGTAAACGTCGTATTGACTATATTATATCATGTTGAATTGTCTGCATTCTCCTGAATTGCTAGCTAGTATCCACCTATTATAGTATACTTTATTTTACGTAGTTAACCATCAATTTATTTTTTTCTTTTTTAATATCTTTATTCATGTAGGTCTATTACAGACTCTTATGATATGTCAAATCTACCGTAAGTTCGAGATGAAAAGAACTTACAAGAAACGTATTCCTTTCAAATCAAACAAAGTGTAACTATACGAAATGTATCTATTTAACTATTTTATTAAGATCCAAATAAATAAAAATTAAATTGTATGTTTATAGACATCGCCGCATGGAGGCCGTGCGTATCCGCAAGGAGAACCAGATATATTCAGCGGACGAGAAACGAGCTCTCGCCGCCTTCAGCAAGGAGGAGCGCGCCAAGAGGGAGAACGCCATCCTCTCGCAGTTCAGGGACGTGCTGCAGGCGCGCGCGCAACGCCGGGACACATGACTCTACTCGTGATATTCGTATTGTAATAAATAACACCACACTCGAGAAATATCTTTTATTTTACAACAATAATATTTTTTACATGACATGTCTGGTCAGCCATTAACAAAGATCGAGAACTATAAACTTTAACCTTCACTTATTTGTCAGTAAACGTGAACCCATCACACGCATGAGATGTTCTAAGAACGGGTCGGTGATGTGATTCATATTTACTGAACTATTTTAGAGCTAAATATAAAATAAATCCATTTTTGATTCAAAAATCGATTCGAACGAAGATATAATTTGTACAAAAGTATAAAACGATTTGATTCTTTTACACGTACACGAAAATTAGTAAAATGCTATCACTCATGATTTCGCGCTGGCGTTCCAGCACTAAATCACAATAAGCTTTTAACCCTGGACGATACACACAGCGCCCTCTAGTCCCGAGCTTAACAAAGCTTGTGGTGTAAATACATGGATGGAAAATTTTTTTTGGTGAACATATATACATAAAAAACGCCCAGTGGGGCTGTGTTATTTGTCCTAAAACAATCATACTCATGAATACAAATATTTGTACCGTATGAGTGACCCTCGGAAGCTGGTGTGCTAAACCGTTCGAGGTCGTCAGTGTCACCGTGTCGTGTAAAGGCAGGTATTGTCGAATAAGGTGCGGGTTGAGTGAGTCCGCACGTCCACGAGTGGGAGGGGGAGGGGGAGGGGGCGGGGGCGGGGTCAATGCGGGGCGGCGGGCTCGTAGCGTGCGAGCCGCGCGCCCGGCACGACGCCAGCTCACACGACTGAGCTCCAGACACCGCGGACACTCGCGCGGGGCGGCGGGCTCGTAGCGTGCGAGCCGCGCCCGGCACGCGGCCAGCTCGGCGGCGGGGGAGGGGGAGGGGGAGGGGGCGGGGGCGGGGCGGCGGGCTCGTAGCGTGCGAGCCGCGCCCGGCACGCGGCCAGCTCGGCGGCGGGGGAGGGGGAGGGGGAGGGGGCGGCCGGGCCAGGGCGGGGCGGCGGGCTCGTAGCGAGCGAGCCGCGCCCGGCGCGCGGCCAGCTCGGCGGCGGGGGAGGGGGAGGGGGAGGGGGCGGGGGCGGGGCGGCGGGCTCGTAGCGTGCGAGCCGCGCCCGGCACGCGGCCAGCTCGGCGGCGGGGGAGGGGGAGGGGGAGGGGGCGGGGGCGGGGCGGCGGGCTCGTAGCGTGCGAGCCGCGCCCGGCACGCGGCCAGCTCGGCGGCCAGCCCGGCGGCGGGGGAGGGGGCGGGGGCGGGGTCAGTGCGGGGCGGCGGGCTCGCAGCGAGCCGCGCCCGGCGCCGCGGCCAGCCCGGCGGGGGCGGGGGCGGGGGCGGCCAGCTCGGCGGCCGCGGCCAGCTCGGCGGCCAGCCCGGCGGCGGCGCGGCGAGCCGCCCGCAGCTGTCCGCGCAGCATCTCGCGCTCGTCGGGGACCACCGCGGGGGCGGGGGCGGAGGCGGGGGAGGGGGCCGGCAGTCTGCCGCCGCCCTTGTTGACCACTATCCGCACGGGCGTCGGCATCGACTTCAGCGGCGTGGCGTCCAAACTTACCACCTGCCGGTCACGTAACACCAAAGAAAAGAAATATTTCAAACATTATTTAAGTATGCAAATCGACGACTAGAGCTTACAGTATCCTCATTCAAAGATGTATTATATACATTTTTTTCTTAATAATAATATTTTTGGTACGTTTCGCTTTGAAACAATAAAAGTTGTGAGCTATGGTTGTTATCTATGATTTCACACTTTATTTTACGTTACATACTACCATACTACGAGAAAAGCTGTAGCCATCGAACAACTATTAAAAAAAATAGATCTTAAATCTATACTTAATTACATTATAATTACCCTAAAAATTAGTTTGATGGTGATCTATGATCACTGAGCATATAACCAACGATACTTTGTTCCAATAGAACTTAGAGAAAAGATAAACATAGTGATCACTAACTTGACGATGCCGATAACAGACGATTAAAAAAATAATAATTGTATTAAATATTACGATTTGTTCGACTATATTAATTATACATGATTACAAAATACTAGTATGCCTGACGAAAATCAAAACCCCTTAAAATATAATAATGTATTTAGTATAAAGGCGAAAGTTTAAAAATAAGTATTCTGTATCCAATTAAAATTGTATATAATTAAAATTTGTATTATTCACTATTTACAATAATACGCCCAGCAACATTGTCGCTACAAAAATAATGAGTGTATCCAGAGCCACAAAACCAAGGGCCTGAAAAAAATGTTCGATGTCATTTGTCGGTGTAAAAATTTGGCGCGTTTTCGTATAATTAAAATAAAATGTCACTTGTTTTTAGAACAGTATTAAATAAATTAACTATTTTTTTTCTTACATTCGTTTAACCATTGACTATAGAGTTTTTTTATAACGTCGTTCATTTTGCTCACATTTTTGTGTAATATTTTTCAAATACAATTTAGAAAGTGTTTACAAATAAATAGTGTTACAAAAAGTGGTGATATATGCTGTTAAATAGCTCAAGATTCGGATAATTGTGTTACTATTTCTATTAAGCGGATCTACATATGACAACTTTTAAGATAAAATCTTTGTTTACAATATCCGTAAGTTATATTGAAAATTGAAACAGTTTCTACTCGTATGTATATATTACACTGGTTATTTAGTATTTTAGCTAGTAATAAAATATATCTTTGGAATTATCATTCAGAATATCCAATTTCTAGTTACCTGCATGTCTTGCGTGTTGAGCACCTTCTTGATGGGTAACTTGTTGGTGTCCTTGGGTAGTGCGAGCAGTTTGTTGTTGATGGTGAATATCTTGACGCCGGGCTTGGGCGGCGTCCTCACGGGCGTCGCCGTCAGCACCACGCCCTTCTGCTGACACGCGGCTTTACTCACGATCGTGGGCGCGGCCGGCTGAGACGCTTCTTTCGTTCCGCTTTCTTTTAACATTAACTTTCCTGCATCTGTGATCAGAAAATAATTATTTAATATTTGAGAGGATGAAAAAAATATTATAATGAAATATTACCTGTATTTGGTTGGAGTACTTACCTATTTATATTTGGTTTTAACTCACCTATACTTTTAGTACTTAAAACTTTAGTTAGAAGGAAAATAGTGATGTTGATAACTAGGAAGTTATTAGTTACGGTATGGACGTACCGACGACGGTGCAGAGGGGGCACGTACCGGAAAGGACGAGGGTGCAGAGGGGGCACGTACCGGAAAGGACTACGGTGCGGAGGGGGCACGTACCGGAAAGGACGAGGGTGCAGAGGGGGCACGTACCGGAAAGGACGAGGGTGCAGAGGGGGCACGTACCGGAAAGGACGAGGGTGCAGAGGGGGCACGTACCGGAAAGGACGAGGGTGCAGAGGGGGCACGTACCGGAAAGGACGAGGGTGCAGAGGGGGCACGTACCGGAAAGGACGAGGGTGCAGAGGGGGCACGTACCGGAAAGGACGACGGTGCAGAGGGGGCACGTACCGGAAAGGACGAGGGTGCAGAGGGGGCACGTACCGGAAAGGACGAGGGTGCAGAGGGGGCACGTACCAAGGGGGGCACGTACCGGAAAGGACGAGGGTGCAGAGGGGGCACGTACCGGAAAGGACGAGGGTGCAGAGGGGGCACGTACCGGAAAGGACGACGGTGCAGAGGGGGCACGTACCGGAAAGGACGACGGTGCAGAGGGGGCACGTACCGGAAAGGACGACGGTGCAGAGGGGGCACGTACCGGAAAGGACGACGGTGCAGAGGGGGCACGTACCGGAGAGGACTACGGTGCAGCCGCTCTGCAGCGCGCTGAGTACCGTGCTGCCGTCGTCGGCGGGCAGCAGCGTGATGCCGTGCCGCCGCAGCAACGCTTCGGCCGCCGTCTCCCCGTGCGCGTCCGTCCGTCCCGGCCGTCTGCAAGTAACGCTGACTTATTACTTATTATCCCTCGCGTAATAACAATGCGACATTGCTGAGCGAGTTGACTATACCTCCAAGTTGTCCTCAGTCTTGATCGGTCGCTTTTCTGCTCTCGGTACGGTCACTTTAACCTCCTGTATTCCTGAAAGGCAGTAAATTTTGGATTAACATCATTAATCAAGTATAGAATAGATATAATGGGTATTACTGGCTGACATTACTTTGTGCCGCGGGAAATTCCATCTGTCGTGCTTCATTTGTGTCGTGCAGCATATCATCTGAAACGTAACGATTTATAAATCCGAAGCCGAGTATAAAAACCACATGTCATAAGATGAATAAAAAATGTTGAAGCGAAGTCAAATTGATTAATTTTGTTATTTAATTAGAAGTTGATATCTGAGTTTGAGCGTGCGCTCGGTATAGTCTGTCGGCGCGGTGTGTAACACCTGTTGAATTAGGGCGGTACTTGGAGGTACCGCTGGTGAGTGAGGCGGTACCTGGGGGCGCCACTGGTGAGTGAGGCGGTCCCTGGGGGCGCCACTGGTGAGTGAGGCGGTCCCTGGGGGCGCCACTGGTGAGTGAGGCGGTCCCTGGGGGCCCCGCCGGCGAGTGAGTGTGTACCTGGCGGCGCGGGCGGCGCGGGCGGTCCCTGCGCGTCGAGCAGCGCACTGGTGGCGGCGCGGCGGCGGCCGCCGGCGGAGTGAGGCGGTACCTGGCGGCGCGGGCCGGCGCCGGCGAGTGCGTGTGTACCTGGCGGCGCGGGCGGCGCGGGTGCGCGTCGAGCAGCGCGAGCAGGTGCGGGTGCGCGTCGAGCAGCGCGAGCAGGTGCGGGTGGGGCGGGCGCGCGCAGGTGCGGGTGGCGGGCGCGCGCAGGCGAGCGCGGCGTGCGGCCGAACTTGCAGACGGCGGCGACGTCGGCGCCGTGGCGCAGCAGCGCGGCGGCCACGTGGCGGGGTCCGCGCGCGGCGGCCCAGTGCAGCGGCGTCATGCGCAGCATGTCGCGGCAGTCGGGCGCGGCGCCGTGCTCCAGCAGCAGCCGCGCGACGTCCGCGTGGCCGCCGTAGGCCGCCAGGTGCAGCGGCGTGCGGTCCACCTTGGTGCGCGCGTCCCGCGACATGCCGGCCCGCAGCAGCACCGCGCACGTGTCCGCGTGCGCGCCGCCCGCCGCCGCGCAGCGCTGGACGTGCCCAGCTGACCGCGACCGCACTCGTTACGATACCGGATATTTTGTGCGAGCGTACATGTCAATGCAACGACCATCGGATTCGGTACGATGCCTGTATTGACGCGCACGCTCCGGTCAGTTCGAATTTCGTGCCGGAATGAACGTGCGTGTGAAAGCAGACGAGGAGCACGATATGCGTGCGCGCAGATTGCCCGTTCCCGTTTTTGCATCAATTAATTATGTATCCAATTAAAGTATTAAAAGAAAACGTTTACCCTAAACACGCGAAAGCATACTTGTCATTACACAATTGCCCCGAGAACGTTTCAAAACTTAATATGATTTTATCACTATTAAATCTATCAAACTACTATATTGAGATTGGGACATTGCTGTCACGTTCATTCTTCGGCATGTGCAGGTTGTAGGTACTCTGCAGCGTTTCTAAGTATGGCTGTGCAATGTAACTGGCGCACTTACGCGTCACAGAATACACACCGAAAATCGCGGGAAGTTTGCGTGTGCAGTCGTGACTTATTATCGAACAGTCACGACTGCACACACATACCTATCGCTCTAAATTACATGTAAAAGAAGATATCATGTAGCTATTTAGTAATAAGTGTAATGGCTGCACACCCAGTCGGTGGTGAAGGGCGCTCCCTTGGCCATGAGGTCCAGCACGAGCGAGGTGTTCCCGGCGCGCGCGGCCAGCAGCAGCCGGCGGCCCAGCTCCACGGCGGCAGACGACGCGTGCACTCGCGCCCCCACCGCCCCCGCGCCGCCCCCCGCACCCCCACCCACCCCCGCGACTCCACCGCTGTCGATTACCTCTGCCTCCGACTGCCATTGTTGAAATTACAAAAATAGATAGAATACATCTTAATGCTGAAGCACAACCTGCAGAAGGTTGAAAATTATATGTGTGAAGTACCACAGGATCACTATGGATAGCTATATTAAATCGTCTCCATGCACTTCGTTGTTAAATGGTGAATTTGCCACAATGAACTAACTGACCTGACCTCAAGATCATCTTATCAACCACCACTGGTGCCCTGCCAGTGTAATCCGATGGTGCAGGACGGGTGTACCATTCTATTATCATGCATGAAAAAATAACACAAATGCACCCAGTATTATAGCACTAACTAGCTGTTACCTGCAACTTCATCCGTGTGAAATTGATTTAATAATTAAAATATAATAAAAAAAAGATGTAGTCTAAGTTCATACTTATAACATTAGCTAACGGTAAATGAAAGTTCCACCCCAATTGATCCAACCCTTTCAGGGTTAGCAAGAACACACAGACAGACAAAGTATAATATTTTCATATGCATTTAGTAAGTAGCTGTTAACTTTAAATTACAAACGTATACTTAAATTTTATTTATTTGTGTGTATTCAGTATTCCACAATAGTAGCATACATTGAAGATATAAAAAAATTAACCAGTATAATTCACATAGCTTAATCTAATCCCAAACTAAGCAAAGCTTGTACTTTAGTTTTTAGACAACTAATAGAAATACTTTATTTTGTTCTAACCGTCATGGGTCCATCAGATGTAAAGCAGTGGACCATACTGTTTGACCACCAACACTATCAATACTATATTAATTCAAGATGGTGGAACAACTTTCTTATTATATAGTGGCTAATGGTAATTTTAATAAAATTTGTTATATGTCAGTCTAAGATATGGTTTATTATTTAATTTAAATACATACAGCAACCCGAACACCTCCAAACTTTTAGTGTAACATTATAAGAGTCAATAAGTAATTATTTCAATTGCTATTGTCATTCACATACCGATATGATCTGTGGAGCTGTGATCCGCACCACTACATCATCTGTGCAGAGATCAGTGGTCATACTGCCAGACCTGTGTCCGAAGCAACATTTCATATTTATTCATGATTCTCAAGTAATAAGTACATTACTACATACTAGTACCCTTTACCTGTATTAAGTGTTATTATGTACTTAACTCATTCATATCATACAACATTATTAAAAAAATATGGGTATATATTGACAATTTACTTAAATACACATGTCCCTTATATATTTTAATATCTGAGAAGGAAATTCTGTAGTGAACACAATTTATTGAAACCATTTTTGGTAGTGATATAAATAAAAAAATTGCAGCAATAAATGTATGTTGGTTATAATAAAATGTTCTTTTCATCATTTTTACTTATCAAGATGGACGACTTTAAAGTAATAATATATTTTCGCTTTAGTTTTCGTTAGATTTTGTTGGAGCATAGACATTAGAAAAGTGTTTTCACACTTTTGCGCCATTGCATTATTGATTAATAATAACAGGATAAGGATATGGAGTTCGAAGCTAGATTACCATTCTGTCGCCATAACACTTCCTTTTCCTGTTCTGAACGGAAGTGATAGATTTGTAATACTTACTTTTTATAATTTGCTCGAACATAGAACTTTACTTAGGTCACTATAATTAGAGAAACACCTCTAATTTAGTCTTCTATGATTATTTTCATGCTTAAATATGCAAACGTCAACAGATATCATTACTTTTAGTTGTGTTATTTATACTAAAGCGAAAAATTGCTAAACAAATGTCAAACATATTGACATGAGGAACCTCTGTGACTGACATGAAAATGAGGAAACTTAAACAAAGTCTGATAAAGATGGCGCCACTATATTATGATATACTAGTTTATTTAAATAGTCTACTTATATGCAGCTACAAAACAGTATATAAAACAAATTCTTAAATTGTATATTACGATCCTGTTATCATAGTGAAACTGAGATTGATTTTATTTCGTACTTTACGTACGTCCATTATAATACAGTGGCGCCATCTTCCAAGTTCAGTTATAAGTTGTTTTCTCGCTCTTTCACACAAATTCCACCAAGTTGAGTTTATGAGATAATAATATAAAAAGTGGTTAACATCGCCCAACTTATACTACAGAGACGCTCAAGTTGTTTTCTTGCTTTTATTATGATAAAGATTATGGGAATGAATAAGATTTAAACTGTATAACAGTTACGTGGCCTGATTGAGGTCGTGAGGTCTAATTACAGACATTTAAACTTTACTCGAGTCTTGAGAATACCAAAATACTTCATTTGGATTAATAAAATCAAACATATAATAACTACCGAAATTTATTACAGCTATTGATAGGAGTATCCTAAAAAAATCTACCAACAAATTTTCTTGATACTGTTAGAATTCACATCCTATCTATATATATCCTAAGGACGGTGTTACATATGAATGTGGATGGTTATAAGGGTAGAAGAAGACCGAAAAAGAGATGGATGGACTGTGTAAAAGATGATATGGTGAGAAAGGGAGTAAATAACGGGATGACTGCGAATAGATATGAATGGAAGAGAAAAACATATTACGCCGACCCCAAATAAATGGGATAAGGAAGAAGCAGATGATGATGTTAGAATTCACATCATTATTGTAGAAAAAATCCGATATTTTAAAAATATATTAAAAGAAGGTAGTTTGTTTTTAGTACTAATGAAGTACCCAATGTAAAGATTATTACGAATATTGTAAATAGCGCCATCTAGTATTTATAGACCAACCTACTACACTAACTTTGGTCTATAAATACGGAGGTCGGTAGATGAATAATCCTCTTTCGTTGCGTGAGCCGCGGCATTCACTCAACGAGCGCAGAGCGTGCCGGTTATGTTTTGGATATTGAAGTGAATTGTATTAGAAATGGGTTTATCCCAGTCTTATTTGGGCCTGGGGGGAAACTGCAAGTAGTGAAAGTGAGTGTTGATGCATTCTAAAAGGGCCTTTTAAACCTACACCCATGTCACAAGTCACGGGCGCTACTTGGGGTTTCCCTTGCGGTAGCCGGCTTCAAAGCCTAAGTCATCATCTTTTGCAAGTCCATCTTACAATACAAAAAGCAATTGGACAGTAAAAAACACATTAGTGAGGTATTAATATAATTATCATTGTCATTAGAGATTGCTAATATTATAATGTTCTTACATCTTACTTCATTATATAGTATAAAACAAAGTCGCTGTCGCTGTCCGTCCCTATGTATGCTTAAATCTTTAAAACTACGCAACGGATTTTGAAGCGGTTTTATTTTAATAGATAGAGTGATTCAAGAGGAAGGTTTATATATATAATACATGTACACCCGTGCGAAGGCGGGGTGAGTAGCTAGTAATATTATAAACGCGAAAGTTAGAACGATAGAAGTTTCTTACTCTTTCACGTAAAAACCACTGAATGGTTTTTTAATAAATTACAATATTATAGCCTAGATACATCAGAATAACACATAGGCTATAAACTTCACGCAAGTCAAACCGCGGGCATAGCTAGTAACTAATATATTATGTATTATGTGGTACACCATACAGAATATTTGTATTCACACACTTAAACTTAAATTGTAAGTAAGAATAAATTATTTAAAAGAACAACACACAAGTTTCTTGCTTGTTCTTCTTGTGATGAGACAGCATTCCGAATGAGCGGTAGATTAAAAAAAATGTTATGACTGGTCAAAAGTGCTTCAATGTAAGTTTATTTGAATAAATGATTTTCTATTCTATTCTATTCTATTCTAATTATTAATAGTATAGAGTAAAAAATATGATAACCTATAATATCAATTATTTTATGGAAACCTTTAGAATCATCATAATTATTTCCCGGTGACGATTGAGTGATATATACCATCAGTTTGTTACGTAAAGATTAGAAAAAACATTAACTGTTACTGTTCTAAAAAGAGATTGTATCTCATATCTATACATATAAATAAAATTGGAGTGTCTGTTTGTAATATTAACATAACCGTTTTTCCTACATGCATATGAATATAAATACGTTACATATACCAAAATAACATTTTTTATAATTTTTGTCTGTCTATCGGTCTGTTTGTTTAGGCTAATCTCTGAAATAGCTGGACCGATTTTGACGGGACTTTTTTGGTAGGTAGCTGATGTAATAAGGAGTAACTTAGGCTACTTTTATTTTAGAAAAATTCTTTCACTTCAGAAAAATAAAGTAACTACCACGCGGACGAAGTCGCGGTTATAGCTAGCTAACAATAAAAGAAATGTCCCTATGTGAGAAATAAGATTATATAATACGGTTTTCAGGATGTTAAATATATTTTCGTTGCCGCAGTTATGTACAAAATGCATTAGCTCGTTAGGTTGTCTTGTACATTGGGTATATATCTACGTATGAAGTACATTACAGGTTAGGTTATAGTGCCGGATACGTGTCACGTACCAGACCCGCAGCGTACACTCCGCTACGTGTTATACAGCGTGCTCCCATTACCACGAAACTCTAAAAACTGCAATGAACGATTTACAATAACGCGCAGGTATACACACGTTATTGATTTCTAGTATTATGATAGTAATGCATCGATTGCAAACGAAATAGTCGAGTTCGGTGTAGGTACGGTGGTACGAGTCGTACGTGGCGAGATATTCGTCCAGATCTCAAGGAATGCAAGAGGGCCGATACTATAGCTGGAACGGCTTACCACCGACACTTGCCGGCTATTAATTTACCCGTGAACTTTGATAGTACACTACCCTACTCCCCTTCCACCCTCACTTTACTAGTTAATTCGTTTTTATTTTACTTTTGCATAGTTATACGCACATATTTAGTTGTACTACAGGTAGTAATTTCACTGCTTATGCATACAGTTACATCAAAACCGTTAAGAATATGCGGTAGAATAAAAAAACTTGACTATTCAAAAGTGCTTCTATTAAGTTTTATTGAATAAATATTATGACTATTTCTTAGTAAGGTTTTTTTTTTATTTTTAATTTGATTACATTATAATTGCGAGTGTCGTGTTTCCAACCATCCACCGTATAAATATGTAATTTAATTACATTAGCTACAGTTTTATTTTTGTTCGCCGTAGGTAATTTCTTCGAAATGAAGTAAACTCTGCCACGAATATTTTGATGGTAAAATAAAATATTCTTTGCCGGAAATAGGGGCTGTAAACTCTAATTAGGGAGGCAGAGAGTATCCAGAATACAAATGTTCCCCGTGTCGGTAACGAGACGCGAGCGTCGCGGCGCCGTAACGGGATCGTAAACGCCGCGCCCCGCCGTCCCGTACTGCGTATTTAGTACGTCTTCACGACTCCATCTACACACATATATGGAACTGGCTGTTAGCCGCGACTTCGTTCGTGTTAAACCAGTTTTTTTTAATTACCTATAATAATTACATTTAAACGTTAATTACCCAAAATATTTACGTGGTGGGCTGGGACAATGTGCTCTCTGTAATATGGTTGAGTGCAATGGTGGCTGGCTCATCTGTCATACTAACTACTGACTAGTCCCCACAAGCAGCACCTGTGCCTCGTGCACAGGTTGCGAACACTGATTAGACTTCTTGCTTTTGCAATAGCATATGCTGGTGGTGAAAATGAATCTGTATTATTGTAAATATGTACAACAATATTTTTTGATAGGAATACGAGCTGAGTTTCTTGTCAGTTCTTCTCATCTTGAAATCATTGCGAACTGACGGTAGATTTGACAAGAGTCTGTAATAGACCTAGGCGAATAAGGATATTTTGATTTGTTTTTAATTAAAAAAGTAGCCTAAAATATTCTATACTAGCTACCCACTCCGGTTTGCACGGGTCTACATGTATTATACATATAAACCTTCCTCTTGAATCATTCTATCTATTAAAAAACCCCTTCAGAATCCATTGCGAAAAAGATTTAAGCATACATAGGGACGGACAGACAGCGACAGCGACTTTGTTTTATACTATGTAACGATATTCATAACGTTAACTAGCTGAGTGAAAGTCCCGTCAAAATCGATCCAGCTGTTTCAGTATCAAACATTAGCAAGAACACACAGACAGACAGAAAAACTAAAATAAATTAAATTATTTTTATGATATAAGTTACAAGTAGCAATCTTACCTATGCATTTAGTGTACAATTGTCAAGTAGGAAATATAAACAAAATTATAAACCTTCAGAGTAGAACCATTGTAACAGCTGTTAATTTACTGTGTTATATTTCTCAAAATGATTAATTTTGTTCCCTTTCATAATCTAGGATTAGAAGTCCCTATACGCACTTGTAAAAACTAAAGGGTTAATCCCACCAGTGATATGAAATAATCCCCGTTGGGGGACTATTTCATCCCCATAGTCCCCTCGGACAAATTACTCTAAATATACGTTTATTTTATAGCTACTAGCTGTTCCCGCGACTACGTCCGCGTGGAATTTAACTTTATTTTCTAAAATAAAAGTAGAGAACATCTGACGGTTGAACAAAGACATAATTGTAGAGTTATTGTTAATTTATTAATAACTAGCTGTACCCGCGACTTCGTCCGAGCAGGAATCGGCAGTCCGGGTGGAATTTAACTTCATTTTTCTAAAATAAAAGTAGCCTAAGTTACTCCTTATTACATTAGTTACCTTCCAATAAAAGTCCCGTCAAAATCGGTCCAGCCATTTCAGAGATTAACCGGAACAAATATAGACAGACAAAAATTAAAAAAACGTGCGTATTTATATTCATATGCGTGTAGTAAAGTTCATTAAATTAGAGATGAAATCATTATATAAAAACAAAAAAAAAATAAAAATAAATAAAAGAACAACATAGTAACAAACAAATAAATAATAATAATAATAAAAACCATTAATAAATAATAATAATAAAGTAAAATGCATTTCCTATCCACCACTAACAACCACAAAGCCACGACGCTGATTTTAAAATTTATGTATCAAACTTTTCACCAGAAACTGGCATGCAAAAATTAAGTGATATATTTAGTTTAGCAGTGATATATTTAATTTAGTTTATACAAATAAATGTAATATAAGCACTTTCGAATATCCTTATTTTTTATTCTACCCCTCGGATACGACTTTAGTCTGAGGGCACCGCTAGGGGCTCGAACCTCGACTCAGGCTGTCGTAATTTCGATCTCCGTTTGAATTGGATGGGGGTTCCATCGGGGCATGGCGAAATTAGGCTCTAGGTCGGTTTTTATGTGAGCCACCAATATTTAGATTCTGTGAAAAACATCCTGGTGATTGGGCCCGGGATGTGCTCTTTATTAATATAATCATAGTACATACATTGTTTACATAATGTACACAATAATAAAAAATATATAAATAGAACAGAACAGAATAGAAAATCATTTATTCAAATAAAGCACTTTTGAATAGTCAACAATTTTTTTTCTATTGTATTCTATTCTAAATCGTAGTGTAATATGGTATAATCTATACAAATAAACAAAATTAAAGTGTCTGTTTGTTTTAAAATTTACAGCTTTTTACTAAATGAATACGAAAGTATACACGGTATAGGCAAGTACATACTTATACTAAATAAATTACTTAAAAGAAAATTGTCTGTCTGTCTGTCTGTCTGTTTATTCTTGCTAATCTATGAAATTGTCATACTGATTTGACGGCATTAGTACTCTCGGAGTATTTTTTTTGCTTACTTTTAAAAAAAATATATTACTCTTATTTTAGTAGAATAGAATAGAATAGAAAATCATTTATTGAAATAAACTTACAATGAAGCACTTTTGAATAGTCATTACATTTTTTTAATCTACCGCTCATTCGGAAAGCTGTCTCATCACAAGAAGAACGAACAAGAAACTTGCGTGTTGCTCTTTTAAATATCTTATTTTAGTAATTTTATTTACTTATAATATAAAAAAGATAACTTTAACGCGGACGAAGTCGCGGGTTAAAGCTAATAGTCTATAATCTAGAACAAGATGTAGTTTATCAAATGGCAAATGTACATTTTTTTTAATTGTTGCAATGTTTTTAGTTATTTTTTTCTTTAATGTGTTTTTTATTTTTATAACATCAGCCTAAAAAATATCATTTCAGTTCATTTAAAAAAAATATATTATTCTTCCAAGCCAGGCTGGTAGTTTCAGAGATTACTCTGTTCAAACAAATAACTCGCTAGATTTACATAATTATATCTCTGTGTTACACGTAGAATACATTTGTGTAGGTTGTAGTAACACGTGTGCCAGCTGTCAGCTGGAATATAACCCTAAACCAGTGATTCCCAAAGTTCTATATCGCCCCCAGGAGTCTATGACAAACTGCAAGGCGTCTACAATAGCGGTCCTCTTGTTGTTTTTACTTTATGTTAACAGTAATCTTTACTATAGTTAGAAATTTACAAAAAATCAATACCAGGTAAGAATGGGGGGTCTACCCAAAACCGAAAAATATGGTACGACACAAAAAGGTTTGGGAACCTCTGCCCTGAACTATCCTACCGAACAGCTGCCGACGGATGTGATTATTATATTTGTTACAAACTTCTGCAATTTTGATCAAATTGAGCGATTTGACCGCTTGCATAACTTTACTAAAGTTGAAGTGATTTCATTGTCGCTGCATACAGCGCTGCGATTGCTTTAATTAACATTTTGTTCCAGTGCAGTTGAAGCATTTCAGAACTGGATAACAAGCAAATATTATGTACTAGCTGTGCACGAAATTTATATGTTATTCTGATGTATAAGCTATAATACTGTAAAGTTTCATCAAAATCCGTTCAGTAGTTTTTGCGTGAAAAAGTAACACATATCCGTCCATACTGACAAACTTACGCGTTTATAATATTAATCTATATATATAAATGTATTGGTGTTCGTTAGTCTCTTATTGTGTGAATTGTCCTGAGATTAATATTAATATTATTGAATATAGCGTATTCAGTTTGTTAAAGAATTTGTTACGCTCTACCTACAATAATATAATTATATTTCATGTAGTATATAAAACAAAATACACTGTAAAAAAACAATGTTAGTAATTTACTTTATTCAAATGTGCTTCAATGGAAGTTTATTTGAATAAATGATTTTCTATTCTATTATATTCTTCTTAATAATCTTCCTTGAAATAGAAATAGAAATACTCTTTATTCAAATAAACTTATTACAAGCACTTTTGAATAGTCATATTTTGATTCTACCACTCATTCGGAATGCAGATTCATCACAAGAAGAATGAGCAAGAAACTTGTGTGTTGCTCTTTTGAATAGATGTTTTTTTTATATAAATAATTACAGTATAACAAGTAAGAGGCATGCGATAATCAACATAGAAATCGCTACGCACTCATTAGTGTAATCATATAATATTGTCAGCGCTATGGATTTCAAGTTTTTCTATAAAACATTATTGTCGTTAACGAATTCTTCAATTTTATAGTAAGCTTCTTTGCAAAGGAAGTGTTTTATATGACATTTAAATCTTTTTTCTGGCAGATTTATAACAGACTCTGGTATTTTGTTGTAAAACCTTACGCAATTGCCATAAAACGAATTACTAACTTCAGTTAAACGACATTTAGTTAAAATCAGTTTGTTATTCTTGCGTAAGCTTTTATTAGTGTAATCACTAACTCTTTTGAAATGGTCTATATTCTTTCTGGCATAGATGATATTTTTATAAATGTCTTGAGATATTAACGTACTGACTAGTAGTTGTGAAGTAAATAAACCTAGTTTTAATTCTGTACACAGAGCGTGCCAAATAAATCAAGTCACAAATCCTAAACGCGTACTATACCATATTCGGGAAACGTACGGTAATAACTTTATGCAGGACGTGAACGGAGCCCGGGGCTTACGGCTCCGAACGGGTACTCGCAGGCCTGATGTTTACGTTCAAAAAACTTATCCCGCCATATGTTTAAGGGTCCATCCCCCGGGACTGGAGAATGTGATCAATAATGTCTAAGTTGTCTAGTTAAATTTGAAAGGTTCTAAAAAGGGATATTAAACGAGAGATGAAAGGGATACAACACGTCGTAGGTAATAGCTCCTTTTATTTTTATACTACATCATCATACCTACATCAGGCTGGCGCGCGTTTTAGCGCAGGAAAGTCTACGCGCACAATATTGTGTTTTACAATTTTTTTATCACTATTTCGACTGATAGCCCGATTCAAGTCATTTCACTTTCTTTTAAAATTTTATATTTTATTCCATAGAGTTTATTTTCCAAAGACACATCTATACATATAAATAAAATTGGAGTGTCTGTTTGTAATATTGAAATAACTGTTTTATTATCGTATTTATATTCATAGGCATGTAGTAATGCCTATGAATATAAATACGATACATACACGACGAAATAACACTTTTTACAATTTCTGTCTGCCTACTTGTTCCGGTTAATCTCTGAAATGGCTGGACCGATTTTGACGGGACTTTTATTGGCAGGTAACTGATGTAATAAGGAGTAACTTAGGCTACTTTTATGTCAGAAAAATAAAGTTAAATTCACGCGGACTGCTGATTACTACCTTGGACGAAGTTGCGAGTACAGCTAATCATTAATAAATTAACAATAACTCTACAATTATGTCTTTGTTCTACCGTCAGATGTTCTCCATTTTGAAATGACAATTAATAATTACAAAAAGGCGGTAAAGAAAGAAAGAAAGAAAGAAAGAAAGAAAGAAAGAAAGAAAGAAAGAAAGAAAGAAAGAAAGAAAGAAAGAAAGAAAGAAAAAAGAAAGAAAGAAAGAAAGAAAGAAAGAAAGAAAGAAAGAAAGAAAGAAAGAAAGAAAGAAAGAAAGAAAGAAAGAAAGAAAGAAAGAAAGAAAGAAAGAAAGAAAGAAAGAAAGAAAGAAAGAAAGAAAAATATTTTATTCAGTGCTTTTCAACAATCTTCAAGCACTCACTATTGAAGAATGCGGGAATGCGCGAGCTGGCGGTCTCAATTTTTCTCGTCCTCGCCTACATTCATATAGATTAACATACAAATGTAAATGTTAATCTATATAAATAAATAAATTAATAAATTCATATGCACATTCTTTCACAAATCTTTAATTTCTCGACTTGTTCTATATTATAACACGACCTTGACGACCTCGATGGTCTAGCGGTTTAGCTCACTGCTTTACGTCCGATGGTCGCGGGTTCGATTCCTCGCACGGCACAAATATTGATATTCTTGAGTGTTATTGTTTTGTACCGGCCTGGGTATTTATAATATGTATGTGTTTACGAAAAAAAATATCTATGTATTTGTATCAGTTATCTAGTATCCATAACATAATATTTAGCTAGCTTAACTTGGGTATAGATGGCGCTGTGTGAATTGTTCTGAGATTATTATTACTATTATTAATATACCACGCATGTTGGAGCTTCACCAGCTCAGATAATACAAATGATTATATTATAAATATTTTAATAGCTGGTTCTTTACAAGAATATAAATTATCTCTAACTTTGCCGTCGTACTGTGCACAAGTGGCGGTCGGCTCCGATCGGGTACTGTCGGTGACCTCCGGACGGTCCCTGCTGCTGCTTCGTTAGAGTACCGTGTAATAAACACGCATGTATTATACATATAAATCTTCCTCTTGAATCACTCTATCTATTGCTGAAAACTGCATTAAATTCAAATTCAAATTCAAAAATCATTTATTCATGTAGGACATTTTAGCCGCTATGAACGTCAAGTTTTTACATTATAATTTTTTCCCTACCGTCCAGTTCGGTATATAGATCCAATTGAGAAGAACTGGCAAGAAACTCAGTTGAATTACTTTTTTTTTTGAAAGCCAGTTTATTTACTATGTATAGGTATTTATATAGGTGTCTATGTCTAACATTAAAATCTGTTGCCTAATTTAAAAGATGTAAGCGTAAGCGTGTATGCAAACATACAGAGTATGTTCGCTTACATCTTTTAAATTAGGCAGCGACTTTGTTTTGTACTATTTAAAGATATAAATTTTATTATTAATGTACATATAGAATAGAATAGAATAGCACTTTTGAATAGTCATAAGAAATTTTTTTATCTCTTCTCGCTCTTTCGGAAAACTGTCTCATCAAGAAGAACGAGCAAGAAATTTGTGTGTTGCTCTTTTAAATAATCCTTGTAAGTTTACATTTACAAGTCGAAACGTGTGAATACCAACCAGCACATTTTTTTTGGGTCAAATATGAATATACAATAAGATTAAATCAGTCGTAGTGATAAGAGCAGATCAGTCCCTACATGCACTCGTTCACGAGTATGACGGATGAGCCAGCCATCACTTTGCTCGACCATATTTTAGGTAGCCCAATGACCCGGCCCACCACGCCGCCACATGTCTGGACATTTTAGTGAGCATGATTACTCATTCCACTCGACCACGTCACAGCTACTTAAAATTACTATATTATGGTAGTTACAGTATTCGCACTTTATATGAGGATGCATGCGGCAATCAATACAAAAGCCGCTACGCTATCATATATCAAGAAAGCAGTATGAAAAAGAAATTATAACGTTGTCCACAAATAAACTTATTCTTGCTAGATATTGCTATCATCTATAAATTCATCCATCCTATAATAGGTTTTTCTACATAACATTTGTTTAATATAAAATTTGAATTGCCTCTTTGTCAGATTTAGCGTAAATTCTAGCAGTTTATTATAGAATCTTACGCAATTACCATAAAATGAATTACTAACTTTGTGTAGACGGCATTTAGGTAAAATTAGCTTATTTTTATTGCATAAGTTTCTACTTGTACATCCTGTACATGACAGACAAACATATTAATGTTAACACGTGTCTGCATTTGTGGGCTTGTGGTTGTTGATAGAGAGCTTATCTCGCCCTCGCTAATGTAGGCTGCCAGGTCAATAGTGAAGGATGAAAGGATGTGGAGGAAATTAGGTCACTCCACTAATGAATTCACTAGGAATTAAAAGCGATGGTTTGCAGAGCGGAAGGGATTGGTATCGAGGTATAATCAGAGTATGTAGCATATAATAGAATAGAATAGAAAATCATTTATTAAAATAAACTTAATTTAAGAACTTTTGAATTTTTTTTTATACCACTTAGGTGGCAAACAAGCATACGGCCCATCTGATGGTAAACGGTTACCGTAGCCTATGGACGCCTGAAACACCAGGGGTGTCACGCATTGCAGACCCTTAAGAAACCTTAATATACCCTTCTTGAAAAACCCCATGCTGTAGTCTCTCGAGAAAACCTCGGCAGGTAGTTCATTCCACAATCTAAGTGTACGCGGCAGGAAGCTCCTCTGAAACCGCACTGTCCGAGGCCACTTAGGTTCCAGCGTGTGGGGATGAATTCCCTGTCGATGGCGAGCGGTGCGATGGTAAAAGGTAGCCGTAGGCATCATATCAAACAATTCCTCAGAACACAGTCCGTTGTATATTCGGTAGAACACACAAAGCGATGCGAAATCTCGCCTCAAGCTAAGTGGTTCGATACCGTTTGAGAGATTGGGATCATCGACAATTCTCATAGCACGTCTCTGAACCGAGTCAAAAGGACCGAGCTGGTATCCAATATAGGTATGATATAGAATAGCCATAACAAAATTTTTATTCAGAAAGCTGTCTCATCACAAGAAGAACGAGCAAGAAACTTGTGTGTTGCTCTTTTAAATAATCCTAGTAAGTTTACATTTAACGAGTTGAAACGTGTGAATACAAACTACCAACCAGCACTAATTTATTTAGGCTCAAATATAAAAACACAATAAGATTAAATCAGTCGTAGTGATAAGAGCAGACTAGTACCAGTCTCTGCAAGCAGCGCTCGTTCACGAGTATGACGGATGAGCCAGCCATCACTGCGCTCGACCATATTTTAGGGAGCCCAATGACCCGGCCCACCACGCCGCCAACTCCATCACTCAAATCTACATGTACTGATTGAATTACGATAATCTATCAAATATATAATATAAATTTTATTTAATAATATAATTGTAATCGAATTTAAATTTTATAAATATCATTATTGTATATTATGACTTGCCATATATTTAGAGATGTTTTTTACATTGGTCAATAAATGAAACTAAACTAAAGTGTCTGTTTTAATTTTAAAATGACAGTATTTCAATAAATGCATTGAAAATATATGTTAAAATTCAAATTCAAATTTAAAAATCATTTATTCATGTAGAACATATGAGCCGCTTAAAATTTTTTACATTATAACACAATTTTGAAATCATTAAATTAAAAATATCGAAAGTTTCTTTGTAAACATTTTCTCTTTTTTAAAATCCGACGCGAAAAAGAGTACACATATACTCTTTTTCGCGTCGGGTTTCTGTGTGCGACTGTGTGCGTATTAAACCTTACAGGTTTTGAAATTTTAGTGAAATATATCCATGAGAAGCCTTGGCAAGCTATAAAGTATAAAAGAATTTCGCTTCCCGTTATCAGTCTGTACCTATGAATGTTTTGATCTTAAAAAGCTACGCGAATTTTGTTGCGTTTTCTTAAATGGACAGAATGGATAGAGTGACTCAAGAGGAAGTTTTAAGCTATATAACATCCCACTACTGAGCGCGTATCTTTAATCGCGCGATAACCTATAGTCCACGCGGGCGAAGCCGCGAGCGAAAGCTAGTAATATAATTAGTGCTAATTAGTGGTTTGTATTCACACACTTAAACTTAAAAATGTAAAGTAATAATAAAATTATTTAAAAGAGCAACACGCAAGTTTCTTGCTCGTTCTTCTTGTGATGAGACAGTTTCGAATGAGCGGTAGATTAAAAAAATGTAATGACTATTCAAAAGTGCTTCATTGTAAGTTTATTTGAATAAATGATTTTCTATTCTATTCTATTCTAATAAATAAGTACATTTTTAGTTAGTTTCATACTATTCGGTTTACTAAAATAATGTATATAATAAAAATCAAAGATCAATTGCATAGATTGTATAAATTGGATATTTGTTGTGGCAAATATTCTGTTATCAGTGACTGTAATTACGTTATTTATGAGCTCCGTTCAAATTTGTGTGTATCGATCATGATGCTCAGAGACTAGCGATTAAAAATAAATTTTGCGATTTAATAAATTTTTCTATAAAAACATTATTATCGTTAATGAATTCTTCAATTTTATAGTAAGCTTTTTTTACAAAGGAAGTGTTCTATATGACATTTAAATCTTTTTTCAGGCAGATTTATAACAGACTCTGGTATTTTGTTGTAAAACCTTACGCAATTGCCATAAAACGAATTACTTACTTTAGTTAAATGACATTTAGGTAAAATCAGTTTGTTATTGTTACGTAAGCTTTCATTAGTGTAATCACTAATTCTTTTGAAATTGTCTATATTCTTCCTGGCATACATGATATTTTCATAAATGTATTGAGAAGCAACGGTGAGGATATTTGATTCCTTAAAGCACTCTCGTAAAGACTCCCTGGAACCCATACTATAAATGGAGCGAATGGCCCTCTTTTGTAAAATAAATACTGTATTTATATCAGCTGTTTTGCCCCATAACAAAATACCATACGACATAATGCTATGGAAATAGATAAAGTAGACAAGTTTAGCCGTTGCCACGTCTGTTATTTGTTTAATTCATCTTACCGCATAAGCGGCAGAAATAATCGCTTAAAATTATTATTGCATTCATCCATTGCAGGTATAAAATAAAATGTTTCTTTTCATTCTGTTACTCGAAATTTAGGAAAACAATACATATAATAATATCTCAGAACAATTTACACAGCGCCATCTAGTACCAAGCTAAGCAGAGCTTGTGTTATGGGTACTAGACAACTGATATAAATACATGGATACATTTTTTTTGTAAATAAATACATATTAAATATATAGAAAACACCCAGATGCAAACAATCATAGTCATGAATACAAATGTTTGTACTGTGCGAGGAATCGAACCCGCGACCATCGGAAGTAAGGCGGCGGTGTGCTAGGTCGTCAAATTGTTTTAAAACCGCAAAATTATTTTTGCATTCATCCATTGCAGATATGAAATCAAATGTTTCCTTTGCAGAATGTTGCTCGTAGTTTAAGAAAACAATGTGCGGGGTGTGAGGGGTCTGCGGGGTGGGGGGGGGGGGGCAGGGTGCAGGCGCCACAAGGGTTGTCAACTTATATTACATTACTAGCTGCAACCGCGACTTGGGCCGCGTGGAATTTAATTTATTTTTTCTACAATAAAAGTAGCCTAAGTTACTCCTTATTACATCAGCTACCTGCCAAAAAATGTCCCGTTAAAATCGGTCAATAATTTCTCGAATTTTCCTACAGTACGAGAGGAGGTTGCTAGCACAAGCTCAAAATATAAGACTCGGCTGAGTCTAATGAGGTAGCCCAGAGGTTACTCATTAACAACCCCTCAAAACGCCTGAAAATGACACAAATACTGGAGTTGGATAAAGTGTACTCCAGGTTTTGAAGTCTAATCAGAGCGCCGGAGGCATCTTTTAAATAAAAAGTCATACACTCACTGGACTGCAGACTTGTATAGTCATTTACCAACCACTCCGATTATAGTACACTTACTGACTGCGGGTATACAAGGAACAGAAAAAAATGTTGGCAACCCTACCGTCACCGTCGTGTCGCCGTGACCACCGTTTTGGCCGCGTTTCAAGGCCACTTTAAATCCCATTGCCATATAACCTGGCACAGATACATACATCACGGTTTCATTGCATCTGTACCAGCTTATTTTTGCCGCTGAGCAGCTTACTTTTTGAGCTGTGTTCCGGTTTGAGAGTGGCATAATTATGACAGTAAATGACAGGTCAATGACACCTTAATTCACAGAAATGGTATCCAAATCAAAAATCTACTAATGAATCAAATATTTTTTATTCCTGTAGGTCTTTTAATGACTCTATAAAAATATAATATGGTTTATATTATATTTTTTATATATAATTGAAAAATTATATATATAATTATTTGTTTATTTTATACATATAAAAGCAGAAAAAACGAATTCAAAATGAAGAAAAAATATAATTAAAAAAAACTCCCCTAGGGGTTGTTGCATCAGGAGTTCTAGCGGCGGGAGAATGCCTCGCACCAAGGCCCTAACCTACGTACTGACATACAAAAAAAAATTTTCGTGCACAATTTTTTTATGACTCAGCATTAAAATTAATACAACCCAAAATTTTCACCGCTCTCCCATTAACCAATATTTTTAACAGCAAAATTAATTTATATGGCAAAACAACAGTTAGTATGTTTTGTAATTGTATAATTTTTTAAGAGCTCGAAGTGTGATATTTAAACATTCACGTATATATGTATGTAAGTATGTATTTAATTATAGGAGCCAACAGAGTATCAGCGCTGCAGACTTATCTGTAGCTTTACTTTTTAGCTGTAGTAACAAACATCCATCCATACTCATAAACTTTCGCGTTTATAATATTACTAGCTACTCGCCCCGGCTTCGCACGGGTGTACATGTATTATATATAGAAACCTTCCTCTTGAATCACTCTATCTATTAAAAAAAATTGCTTCAATCCGCTGCGTAGTTTTAAATATTTAAGCTTACATATGGACAGACAGCGACAGCGACTTTATTTTATACTATGTAATGATGATAATGATATGACATTCAAAGTTTGTTAAATTTTTTCCCTTAAGAGGGTAAAATAGAGGGTGAAAATTTGTATGGATTTTCGTCATTTCCGAAGCTAGAATGATGAAACTTTCTTCTTTGGCTTCTTTAGGTTAGATTACTTATTATTTTTTCTTTATTTAGACAAAGTTACTTTTCTATGCGGCTAGTTAGTTAGTATATAAAAGAAAAACAATGTATGTATGTATAGCGAGCGAGTCCGGCCGCAGTATTTGAGGCTGGCCTTGACATGGTATTGCAGATCGCAGACGGGCCGACGCCGCGCCTTGCCTGCAACTTGCACGCTCACACTTCACCTTCACATACATACATATGTATGTATGGAACGTACTCTGTTACTTGCACTACTGGAATTTATTGTTGCAAATAATATACACCTTCCAGCAATGGTATTTCCGAATCGATACAATACTAAAACGTTCAAGTACGGAGCTTATTCCTTTTTAAACGGCCGACAACGCACTTTTTTTTTATATCATAATTTGAGCGCGTTTGACCGCAATCTCACCTGATGTTAAGTGATGATGTGATCTTGCAGTTTCCCTGGTGTTGCGGGTGCTTATGGGTGGCGGTAATCACTTACCATCAGGCGAGCCGCAAGCTCGTTTATCCCCTGTGTTATAAAAAGTATTTAGAATAGATTAACATTTATTACATCACACATCACAACACAATAAAAAAACCATGCTGATAGCTGCATATACATAAATTGTTATACAAAATAAACGTAAATGAAACCAATGCATTATATTAGAGATGAAATCATTATATACAGAAAAAGAAATAAATAAATAAAAGAACAACAGAGTAACAAACAAATAAATAATAATAAATTGAATGATATGTTGCCGTACTATACGTACGAGCCCCAGCCGGTCCTCGAAAGCGACAGCGTCAGGCTCTACTGGGACCGATCCATCATCACGGACAGGACCGTTCTTGCGAACAACCCTGATATTGTGGTGATGGATCGGACACTCTCGAGGGTATTTTTGGTGGATGTCACCATACCGCATGACGAGAACCTCGTGAAAGCCGAAACCGAGAAAAGGAGAAAATATCTCGACCTGGCTCACGAGGTGACCGAAATGTGGGGGGTGATGTCCACCGAAATTATTCCAATCGTTATGTCGGTGAACGGTCTTATCCCAACCAGTCTGGAATAACATCTCAGACGTTTGGGATTCCGAGGCGACTCACTCCCGGGAAAGATGCAGAAAGCGGTGCTCTTAGATTCCCGCCCGCATTGTACGCGGGTTTCTCTCCCTGGGGCCTTGAACCCCGGCCGACTGTGCTGCTGCCGGGGTAAGTTGCCATCTCCTCTCCTTAAGAGGGGAGATGAGAATTTTTCTTAAGTTTAAAAAATAATAATAAAAAATCAATACTAAATAATAATAATAAAGTAAATGCATTTCCCATCCACCACTGCGGAGCATCGTCACCGCGTCACTGTGTACTGATGTGTGTGTAAATATTTCTACTGTATAAGTTTCTTCAGTTATTGGCACTCTTGTAGAACATTATAATAATAATCATAATAATAATGTCAGGACAATTCACACAGCGCCATCTAGACCCAAGTTAAGCTAGTTAAAGCTTGTGTTATGGGTACTAGATAACTGATACAAATACATAGATATGTTTTTTGTAAATACATATATATTATATATAGAAAACACCCAGACCGATACAAACAATCATACTCATGAATACAAATGTTTGTGGCGTGCGAGGAATCGAACCCGCGACCATCGGTCGTAAAGCGGTGTACTAGACCGCTGGACCACCGAGGTCGTCATTATAACAATATACTGACGGTAGATTTGAAATATCACAAGAGTCTGTAATAAAGATATTTTGAATTTTGTATTTTTTGAATGAATGAATCTTATACCAAATATAAAAATGCTAAAAAGAAAAAATATATATTTTCTTAGAGCTGATATCCTGACTCACAAATATTGTCCGTTTACTTCAGATGTTTAGTGATCTCTATGTAATATTATCTGTGATGAGCTCAAAAGATGGCTGCGTGCGTTCAATGAATCAATAAAAGTGTTTGATAAAGGCAAAAACATCACAAAGCGGAAGTGGCAACAGACCCACCACATAACTTGAAGAACCAATCGGTGATAAGAAATAAGAGCAGAAAAAACATTTTACATGTTTCGATCCAGAAAACAATCTATGTCTATTCATTGAATGACTGAACTATTGAATGCATTGATGACATCTACAGAAAAATACCGGCTCTAAAATAGCGACCAGTGCCGGACATGCGTCTATCTGATAGGCTTCATTACATAGTATAAAATAAAGTCGCTAAGTCCTTATGTATGCTTAACTTATGTTCTGAACAATGTAGAAAAGGCCTTAGACATAAAATAGAAATAGAAATAATCTTTATTCAGTAAAAAAATGAAAATAATAGAAATGCCTGTAGAAGTTTATTATAACAGAGCGCAGTGACAGATATATGGATAAAAGAGTATATAAAAACTGCCAGTGACTCTCATTGTAGGTCTAACATACCTACTCAAATAAATTTAATATAAGCACTTTTGCATTGTCACTTTTTTTTATTTTACCACACATTCGGAACTAGAATAACGAGCGACAAATTTGCGTGTTGCTCTTTCTAGTGCATTTATGTGTGTAGAAATTGTTAAATGGGATGTAAAAACAATATAAAGAAAATAATGTATTTTATTTAATATCTTGAATCAAAGGTACATTTAGACTTTCTGCACAAAACTTAATTATCTGTATGAATTTTACTGACAGTCAAGGCAGGATTATATAGGTACAGATAATATAATATAATATATAGGTCAAGGTTGCGGAAGATTGCTTACGCATTCCGGTAACTGACAAAAGTTTAAAAAAAAGGAATACCTTAGGGTTTTTTTGCCGGTAAGAGTCCGGCAGTATCCGTTTACCCCCGGGGCGGGCCAATCTCCATGAGGGTTTTCCCAAGTTAAAAAAGAAAAAAATAGGTTTCTGTTGGTGGTAAAATGAGGGTTTTCCAAAGTCCCAAAAAAAAACAGGTTTTTATAGGTTTCACAGCTTTTTTCTTTATATCATATATGTCGGCGCTGGCGTAATTCGGGAATTGTCCCGTTATAAAATCTATGTAAATAAAAAAAAATCTAATATTTGCTATACGCAATAGCAAATAAAGTTTGGTAAAATGAAATTAAAATTGTAAAATTAATATTCCTAGAATCCATTGTGAGTAATAATTTTAGATTAAATAATAAGGCACTTAATTGACTATGTAATATTTAGTGCTAGGATTGTTTTAAAGCTGTTCTGTTAAATCATATTTGGGTAATTCTCATGAAATCCCGAAATTCGGAAATAACAAAATATTGACATTAATTTGCAATTATTTTTTATGGATATTGTAGTACTGATGTAATATATTAATTATATAGTTGTCCACAGAATAAAAGTGTAATAGGAGGAAAATAAAAAAAAGTAAAAGTGAGGGAATAACGCGTAAGGTGAGTGGGAGAACTTCCAGAACCTTCGATATGTAAATTGTGTTTAATAAATATAAAGTAATAATAATAGTAAAGTAAATTTACTTTCAAATGTTGAGTGAAAGTAAATTAACGTCGCATAATTGACATAAATTAAGACACTCAATTGTCTTGCCTAATTTGTTACAGGAATTAAGGTAGTCAATTGACTGCTAACATTGTTAACATAAATGCTAAATATAGCAACAAAAATATGCAATTTTATAACTACCATTCTTAATAGTATTTTAGAGAATTATAACAAGCTGATCTGTAGCAATTAGGTAATTAAGAAATCTCTAATCATAAAGAGTTGTTAAACTGTGAGCGAGTATACGAGCATTTGCTCTGATTGGCTGGCACAATAGAGCCGAAGATATTTATTTATTTATATGACTTGAATGCACACAGTACAAAAGTAACAGTACATTTGGCGGACTTAACACCATGCGGTATTTTCTACCAGTCAACCATAGGTAGTACAGAGAAATATTGTTGGCGGTGCAAAAAAATCAAGGCATAAAAAGTGATATATAATATGATATACAAATACATATACAACTATATGAATATATACCCACGATAAAACAGAATAGAATAGAAAATCATTTATTCAAATAAACTTAATTTAAGCACTTTTGAATAGTCAACAATTTTTTTTAAATCTACCGCTTATTCGGAAACTTGTCTCATCACAAGAAGAAGAAGCAAGAAACTTGTGTGTTGCTCTTTTAAATAATCCTTGTAAGTTCACATTTTACAAGTCGAAACGTGTGAATACAAATTACCAACCAGCACTAATTATTTAGGTTCAAATACAAAAACAGTCGCAGTGATAAGAGCGGACCAGTCCCTACAAGCAGCACTCGTTCACGAGTATGACATATGAGCCAGTCATCACTGCGCTCGACTGATTTAGGGATCCTAATGATCCGGCCCACCACGCCGCTACATGTCTGAACATTTTAGTGAGCATGACTACTCATTCCACTCGACCACGTCATAGCTACTTAAAATTACTATATGGTAGTTACAGTATTCGCACTTTACATCAGGATGCATGCGGCAATCAATACAAAAGCCGCTACGCTATCATATATCAAGAAAGCAGTATGAAAAAGAAATTTTAACGTTGTCCGCAAATAAACTTATTCCTGCTAGATATTGCTATCATCTATAAATAAATTCAAAGATATTTCCGTAGAAATATTTATCTGATGTTATCTTTGTTCTGTCGTTAGATTCAATTACCTTCATAGTCGTAAAAGTAGGTTCTATTCATATATAAGTGGATAAAGACAAAGTTACTTTATTCCATTTCTATAAGTAGAAACTAGCAAATAGCACAAATTTATAAAAGTATATCTATTATATATTAAAATTAACCTGAGAGTATTAGAGAGAGCTAAAGTACGTAAATATATTAAAAAAGTCTGTATATCAAACATACAATTAAAGTACAGCCAGAAATAGTGTTGGTGGCTGGCCGAGCTAAACGTTAGTTTGGAGTAAGTAATTAAATTAACTCTCGGTATATTGAGGTCAACGACGTATGGTATAGTTTTAGAGAGCGCATGTAGGTCGCTTTTCTCGGTAGGTAGGGAGTAGTGAGTAGTGAGTAGTGAGTAGTGAGTAGTGAGTAGTGAGTAGTGAGTAGTGAGTAGTGAGTAGTGAGTAGTGAGTAGTGAGTAGTGAGTAGTGAGTAGTGAGTAGTGAGTAGTGAGTAGTGAGTAGTGAGTAGTGAGTAGTGAGTAGTGAGTAGTGAGTAGTGAGTAGTGAGTAGTGAGTAGTGAGTAGTGAGTAGTGAGTAGTGAGTAGTGAGTAGTGAGTAGTGAGTAGTGAGTAGTGAGTAGTAAGTAGTGGGCAGTGAGTAGTGAGTGGTGGGTGGCGAGTATTGGGTAGTGGGCGGGAACGCTTACAGGACTCATGTGACGAGATCACTTCGCTTTTATTACAGCATCGTGCTTTATCGTTTAGAAAAAGTCAATAGGTCTTTTATAGGAATAGGTATAAAAATTTACAAAAGACACCAAGGCGTATATTGGAATTATCATTAAATAAATTCAAAACATCTGTTAAATCATATTTACTGAGCAAAGCCTATTACTCACTAAACGATTACTTGAATGACGAGTGTCCATGGCAATAGTTGTTCATGCACTGAATTTTCATTTAATGTTAGACATAGACACCTATATAAATTTACATTGTAAATAAACTGGCTTTTAAAAAAAATAAGTATGTCAATTGAGTTTCTTACCAGCGCTTCTCAATTGGATCTATATACCGAACTGGACGGTAGGAAAAAAATTATAATATAAAAATTTTGACGTTCATAAGCGGCTAAAATGTCCTACATGAATAAATGATTTTTTAATTTGAATTTGAATTTATTCTGAAAGAGCGTGCATGTACCGTTTAATACCATTCTACGGTAGATTTCTACGTGTAAATGGTAGTATTTAAGGACTTTTGTTAGTTTGTCTATAATTAACGAAAATGTCGAGGTAGTAAAAATATTTAATGTTTTTGCTACAGGTATAGCAAAAACATGAAGGATTAAATATCATAATATCTCAGGACAAGTCACACAGCGCCATCTAGACCTAAGTTAAGATTAGCTTGTGTTATGGGTACTAGACAATTGACAGATATATATAGATAATTTTTATTGTAATTGCATGCATACACTCATGAATACATATGTTTGTACCGTGCAAGGAATCGAACCCACGACCATCGAAGGTAAACCACTATGCTAAATCGCTAGATCAACGAGGTCGACAAATTTTAAGGTTTAAATAAATAGCATTTTTAAATTAGTGGCATAAATTTAAAACAATATTTTTTATTAGTGAATTATTTTAATATGATACGAATAAAAATTTTTCGTGAGTTATGACAGCCTGAATATAAACTCCATCCAGGCGGGTCCATCTCACAACGTTTGTGCTATATTTGCTGCAATTACTGCTTCTAAATCCGTCTTTATTTAAATTCTTCATATTTTGTTGGTACTAGCAGTTCCCGCGACTTTGTCCGCGTGGCATCTAACTTAATTCTAAAATAAAAGTAGCTAAGTTACTCCTTATTACATCAGCTACCTGTCAAAAAAAAGTTCCCCAAAATCGGTCCATACATTTCAGGGATTAGCCGGAACAAACAGACAGACAAACAGATAGACAAAAATAGTAATAAATGTTATTTTGGTGTATGTACCGTATTTATATTCATATGCACGTAGTAAAAAACAGTTATTTCAATTTTACAAACAGACGCTCCAATTTTATTTATATGTATAGATTAATTGCAGTATCGTTGGCGACCGGTCGCCGCGAACTATTCAGATTTTTTTTATTATTTTTAAATTTTAATGTATTTCAGGTACTGTCTTTATAGTTCGCAGTTGCTACGCTATATACATATAGCTACTCTACCATTATAATCGGCGTATGTTCGTCATTTAAACACTAATACAGTATAATCAATAAAAAGAACAATTCACGCAGCGCCATCTAGACCTAAGTTAAGCTAGCTAAATCTTGTATTATAGGTACTAGACAACTGATACAAATACATAGATACGTTTTATTTTTGTAAATGCATACATATTATACGTAGAAAACACCCAGACCGACACAAATATATCATACTCATGAATACAAATGTTTGTGCCGTGCGAGGAATCGAACCTGCGATCATCAGAAGTAAAGCCGTGTGCTACACCGCTAGACCACAGAGGTCGTCGGTTTACCATAAAATTATTGTGTTAAGACCTGGTTAACAATATAAATGAATATTATATTAGACATGTCACCTACATGTCTAATATAATATTCATTGCTATGCACACACACATACATATTGTTAATACAGAGATTGAATTACATAGCGTGGCACTGCGCACCTACTACACGTCCCTCCCCAGTCAGATATACGATGTAGTCCCGTATCGTCGCATTGCAAAAGCTCATGACAACACACCAGAACACGCAATATATATGAATAGGAGAACCTTCCATTCATAGTACATAAGTGATAATAGAGACCTGTGAAAGACACGAAAGTTTAAAAACTACCAGGCTGACAGTAAGAGCAAGGAGTGGTGGCCGCAGCCGCGCCGCCATCGACCGTCCTCTTGCATTACCATATGTAAACTGCACAAATTGTCATACGCCGTCTGTGGAGCGTTGCATCAAAAATGCATTACTTGCTACATCTAGATAGAGTCTGTACTGACGTCTGTACAAAATTAACAAATCGGTTCGCGTTAAAAAAAAACAGTACAATTGAATCTCTTCCTTTTTTTTAAGTCGGTTGAAATAATCTTTATTCAAATAAACTTAATATAAGCGCTTTTGAATAGTCAAGTTTTTTGATTCTACCACTCATTCGGAATGCAGACTCATCACAAGAAGAATGAGCAAGAAACTTGTGTGTTGCTCTTTTAAATAAATATTGATTTAATTATATTTACATTAACAAGGATTAGGCATGCGATAATCAATATAGAAACCGCTACGCAATTAATCTCTGTTCAATCAGATAACATTGTCAGCGCTATGAATTTTAAGTTAATAGAGACTCTATATTACTTGCCTTCTCTTTTTAAGTTGCTGTAGTAAGATGTTGTAGACAATTCTAGAACTATTACAGGCTAGACACTATTACAGGATAGACGAATTCATAGATGACAACATATCAACTAAATAATTAGTTTATTAGCATACAACGTTATAATTTATTTTTCTCATTGCTTTCTTGATTTAATTATTTTAGAAATATCTTGAGCACTATTTTTAAGCACGTAGTCTTCGGTTTTTGTATTGATAGCGCGCATGCATTCTTATGTATAAAATGTGAACACTATAACTATCAGATGGCAATTGTGAGTAGCTATGACATGGTCTGGTGTTTTGAGTTGTCATGCTCACTAAAATGTCCAGACTTGTGGCGGCGTGGTGGGCCGGGTCATTGGGGTCCCTAAAATATGGTCGAGCGCAATGATGGCTGGCCATCCGTCAAACTCGTGAACGGGTGCTGCTTATAGGGACTGGTCTGCTCTAATCACTATGACTGATTTCCTCTTATTAATTGTTTAACCAGCTGATTATATATTCAATAATTTTTCAACAATATTTTTTCTATTTGAGTATTTAATTGAATTAGTGCTAATTGGTAGTTTGTATTCACACACTTAAACTTAAAAATGTAAAGTAAGAATAGAATTATTTAAAAGAGAACACGCAAGTTTCTTGCTCGTTCTTCTTGTGATGAGACAGCATTCCGACTGACGACTTGGTAGAAATTAAAAAAATGTGATGACTATTCAAATATTATATGATATATATTTGACTAAATTTTCTATTTTATATAAAAATATTATCAAAAAGTCGAAATTAATGCAATTAATTTCTTTGAATGGTAAAGGCGGATACAAAATTCTTTTGAAGAGTAGTCTTGCATATAGAACAGAAAAATGATCCGTAAACCGGGTCATTTGTGTCGCTGTAGTTGTTAGTACATACAAATGAATTTACCATTAGAGCTATCTGGGTTTGGGCGATGTTTAGCCATTTAATTGATTAGGGATATCGCTATTAGAATATGACTCTGCAAACACTGAAAATTTGTCGTCTACCGACGGTACTTTGTTCCAGCACTCTGTACACAAAGGGTAAGCTTGAGCACTGCTTCAATCTGGAAAGTGGTAGTCTAGCAGAAACGTCAGCAATAAAAACAAACAAGAATATCAACACTCCAGTCTTTACCCCTAGGCTTTAAACCAGAGGTTCCCAAACTTCATTTCATCCACAATCTAAGTGTGCGCGGGAGGAATCTCTTGTGAAACCGCTAATACTGTCCAACAGAGACCACTTAGGTTCCAGCGTGTGGGAATGAATTCCCTTTCGATGGCGAGCGGTGCGGTGGTAAGTGTCGTAGGCCCCTTGCTATATTTTTCGGTTTTGGGTCTTACCTGGTATTGATTTTTTGTAAATTTCTAACTGTAGTAAAGTTTAGTGTTAAAAATAAAAAGTAAAAACAACAAGATGATCGCTGTCGTAGACCCCTCACAGTTTGTCATAGACCCCTGGGGGTCAATATAGACCACTTTGGGAATCACTGCTTTAAAGTCGAAAGTAGGATTCTTAATTGTAGTTCTTTATCTCGAACATTCCAGTATAAGTACTGGCTAAAAAGTTTTCACTCTGTACTGTTTTCAGTCTGTGGTTTCACTCTGTTATAGACATTATTATACAACTTAGGGTATAAAATATTCAGCATATAAAAGCGTGTGTTAAGGAATTTCAGAGAATTTACTAGGCGGACATTTTTAGGTGCAGTCGTTTTGAGCCAGTTTATAGTTATTACACATGTGAGAGAGAATCTTGTAATATATCATTAATGAATGGAATTAACGATGATCATTTACCATCACCGTAAGTTTTTTTGTTGTAAAATTCAATTCAAATAGAAATAGAAATAATCTTTATTCAAATAAACTTAATATAAGCACTTTTGAATAGTCACATTTTTTTTATTCTACCGCTCATTCGGAATGCAGACTGCAGACAAGAAGAATGAGCAATTTGGCGCGAAACTAATGTGTGTAGCTAGCACTCCTAACTTGGAGCACTGTAACAGTAAAAGATATTTCATTTATTGTTGATGAATTAGTAATTTATTCCAAACTAGCTGTGCCTGCGAAACTTATTTTTTTGGCTAGTGATTAAATATGACAATCAAAGTCTGTTAAATTTTACCCTTAAAAAATCGTAATTTATGAAGCTAGAAGCTCTTTTTTTACTATTTTTAGTTGGAATATTGAATATTTTTTTATTACTTGGTCAAGGTCACTATGACACGCGGACGAAGTCGCGAGCACAGCTAGTAATGTCGTTAAAATGCCATTTTAGAGATTAGCCGGAACAAACAGACCAACAGACAGACAGGCAGACAGAACAAATTTTAAAAAGTGATTTTTTGGTGTATGTTCCTTATTTATATTCATATGCATGTAGTAAAAAACGGTTATTTGAATATTACAAACAGGCACTCCAATTTTATTTATATGTACAGATTACTGTTCTTTGTGGAGAAATACGTTTACTGAGCTTTCTCTGAGTTAATTGATTAATTGAAACAGTAGAGCAGCAGATGGAGTTAATAATTAGCAGAATGTACGTCGGTCAATGCGCAACTTCAAACGAATTCATATTTAGCAATTACAAGGCCTCGTGACTGTGAACAAACGCATTGTATGCACGTACAGTCGGAGCCAGGGCTGTGACATCACAACTTCGCCTACAACAAAGAATGTTAAAAATGTCGTGTTTCGCTCTAAAACTTTGTACTCAATTTTATATGCAAGTTGCCAGCACAGTTATATATTAAATACGTGGATATCAAAATGAAATAAAACGATGTCAGGATTTTGTATTTACGGAGATTCAGATATTGTTTTAATTATTAATATATATTTTTATCTATAGCTAAATATATATAACTCAAAGGTGACTGCCTGACATAGTGATCTATCAACGCACAGCCCAAACCACTGGACGGATCGGGCTGAAATTTGGCATGCAGGTAGATGTTATGACGAAGGTATCAGCTAAGAAAGGATTTTGATTAATTCTACCCCCAAGGGGATAAAATAGGGGATGAAATTTTGTATGAAACTTTGTCAATTTTGAACCAATCGGGCTGATACTTTGCATGCATAAAGCTACTATGACGTAAGCATCCCCTAAGAAAGGATTTTGATAAATTCCACCCCTAAGGGGTTAAATTAACGCGGACGAAGCCGCGGGCAAAAGCTAGTATATTATATTTCTGTCTCTGTCCAAGCTATGTTCCCATTTTATCTTGGGTCAGGTCTCCCTGTACAGCTGCGTTAGAGAACTCTGTTCTGTGTTGTCTGTGTAGTAAGGTTATCCTGGTCCATCTGCTTCTTAATATTGTATGCGCGTAGTCTGTCACTACCTCTGGCCAAGTTTGGCATCTTGAGCACTATTTTAAAGCACGTACTTGTCTTCGCGTCTTTGGAAGTTACCATACCAGCGCAAGCGACTTAACAACGTCGACGTAGCACGCGACGATCTCATCGATAAACTAATGAATAGAAGTATACTAAATCTTCACTTTAAGAGAACAAAACGCAAGTTTCTAGCTCATACTTTTTGTTATGAGACAGATTTCCAAATGAGCGGCAGATTAAAATAAATGTGATCACTATTCAAAACTGCCTCAATGTAAGTTTATGTGAATAAATGATTTTCTATTCTATTCTATTCTAACATTCGGTCGGTACTGAAAATATGTTATAAATTTATATATATTAATTTTTATAATATATTTTAGTCATCATATTATAAATTTTTTTAAGCTTTTTAATTTTAAGTTCTTAGTTGTACAATTAGGTTATGTAAATAATATAATAAGTTATATTAATAATATATAAAAAAATTCAATAAGTAAAGGTAATCAAAGGACAAGTATAAATGAAACATATATATGTATATGAAGGCATATATTAATAAATAAATTATCTGATGTCATAATAAGCGGCGAATTTAAAATGTTAATAATAATAAATTTTTTTCAGAGTTATTTAGCTTATATTGGCCCATATTCAATAATATACTCAGAAACTTTCATTTCTATTTCATCAGCCGTTTTTAAATTAATTATTGACAGCCTCGGTGGTCTAGTGGTTTAGCACACCGCTTTACTGTCCGATGGTCGTGGGTTCGATTCCTCGCACGGTACAAACATTTATATTCATGAGTATATCTGTTTGTATCAGTCTGGGTGTTTTCTATGTATAATATGTATTTATTTACAAAAAAAAAATGTATCCATGTATTTATATCAGTTGTCTAGTACCCATAACACAAGCTCTGCTTAGCTTAGCATTTTTTTTTATTTCAGAAAAAAAAAAAAACATTTATTATATTTCTAAATATTCTCAACAAGCTAGTGGTCGGTGGTGCAGTTGCCAGCCCTGCCGAGAAGCCGCCCGCGTGGCTAGTGGAGCCACGTCGGGTGGCCCCCTCATAACTTATGGATACTTCGTACATACTCCTCGCGTCTAACTGAGACGAGTTTGCAAGAAATCTCCCTTTCTTTATATCCATTAATTCTATGAAATAGAAGCTACTCTGTATGCAAATGGGATAACTCGGCTGGGCTCTTGTAACATGTGATGCTGCGATGATGCAAATACTTATACCTACATGTAATATTATATTATCTGTGCTTATACTAACTATATTGGTAGCTTGATATTTATACGAGGTCATTGTCGCGACATATGTACCTACTAAATTATAACTAATGTAATACTATATCTAAATATATATAACTGAAAGGTGACTGACATAGTGATTTATCAACGCGCAGCCTAAACCACTGGACGGATCGGGCAGAAATTTGGCATGCAGGTTGATGTTATGATGTAGGCATCCGCTAAGAAAGGATTTTGATTAATTCTACCCCCAGGGGGATATAATAGGGGATGAAAATTTGTATGAAACTCTGACAATTTTGAACCGATTGGGCTGAGACTTTGCATGCATAAAGCTACTATGACGTAGGCATCCTCTAAGAAAAGATTTTGATAAATTCCACTCCTAAGGGGATAAAATAGGGGATGAAAGTTTGTATAAATCTTCTTAGATTTTCGACTGATTGAACTGAGCTACTATGATGAAGACGTTCGTTTAAATAGGATTGTGATAAATTCAACCCCCATGGGGATAAAATAAGGGATGATGCAGGATGTAAATGTATTAGTTTGAACCTATCAGTACCTAATGGAACGAATAAATAAGACGAACAAAATAATTTTTAGTTCTTAATCTCTACTTTTATTTTAGAAAAATAAAGTTACATTCCACGCGGACGAAGTCGCGAGAACAGCTAGTTTTGTATATATATATGCTTTAAAATTATAATGCATTCATAATGATTTCATTTGTTACTCACGTAAAAAAAAATAAAGAAATGTAAATCTGGACATTTATTTAAAAGAGCAAATAATTTATTCGTACTTCTTGTGATAGGACCACTTTCTGAATAAGCGGTATGCAGGTACATTAAAAAAATGTTTAATTAATATTTACATTACATTATTTTGTTATGTGCCAGTAACAAAAAATAGATTTTTTTTTAATCTGTCAAATAATATGTGATTTCGTGAACTATTAACACATTGACTAAAAACAGATCAAGGATTTTTATTTAAACATATTATTTTTATACACTAACTATTGAATAATGCTTACATTTAAGTTTATTGGAATAAAGGTTTTTTATTCTAGCCTATTCGCAGCTTCCTAGCAGAATATTACACGCGTTTATAGATTTTAAGTACATACAATAGGATGCGTATAAAATACGTGTATTGCCATCATAGATTTATAGAGCATTTTTGCATATCACCATGAATAGTGTGTGGCGGTGATAAAACTACCCATAACGGGGCTGCAAACATCGCTAGTGATTTGCGAGGGCCCCTTTATAATCAATGATATAATGGCTCCCGCCTGCGATAATGGAGTAACAAATTTATGTGATCCTGCATCTCGGGGGTCAGCATCACTCACCTGCACACCAGCTACAACCACACTCCATTACACCTGCCGTGAAAGAAGTTTATTACTCAAAATAGTTTATTGGCAGTTGTGCCTACGCGTTGGTTATTGTCACCACTTCTACACCCGGCTTGTTGTTGATGGATGTGATTTGCTTCACGATCTCCGATGGTGAGTGTAGATTGATCACGCGCTTGTGTATCCTCATTTGGAAGCGGTCCTAGGTCTTGGAACCATCAGAGGGTTTTGCGCGTCGTGTTGCGGAGGATCTTGGTCGCCATGTGGACTGGACCCTTAACACGGAGTTTCTGCTTGTTTGTTAATATTTCCACTCATTCGGAACGTAGACTCATCAGAAGAAGAATGAACGAGAAACTTGCGTGTTGCTTTTTTAAATAAAATGTTTGTTTAGAATTACATTCTTAAGAATTTTGTATATAAATAAATAGTTACTTGGCTGTACTCGAGTTTAACAGATGAAACAGAAAATCCCAATCTAAACAGAGCTTGTGTTATGGGTACTAGACAACCTGTACACATACACTCAGACAGTTCAAATAATCATATTCATGAATACAATTGTTTCTGTCTCGCAAGGACTCAAATTAATTCACCTTTTACCGTTAGATGGCGCCACACGGTTTTTATTTCGATGCAGTGAACATAATTTCTTGTAATAAATTTTTAGAACAGAGTCCAATCGTCCAATAGATTTGTATTTTTTATTCTTAAAACAGTAATTAGGAAGACAATTTCCTTTCGTATGAAACGATATGGGTTGTTACAGTGACGATAATCCGTTTATGATCATGAGTGTGTTTATATTTAATAGATTTCCCTCTCGTCGTACTTGAACCACTCAATATTTTATACGAGTTTGGGAACTTGAGCTCCCGTTATTCAATTATTAAACGTATACCAACTTCCAAATATGTAAGTGTAAGTGGCCGCTTCAAAGCGCCGACTAACTACTGCGCTCGCAAATCTAATTGTGATAAATTGTCATTGTAATACAAGCATTTCAAACGTCAAAGCAAGGCTTTATCTGAACTCGCTGACGAACTTGGTAATTGTGTCGTTGTCAGACGCGTGTCAGGCGCGGGCCAGGGTCGGCAGCGGGCGCGAGTGAGGCAGGAGGCGGGGACGCCAGGCGAGTGATGAGCAGGCCGGGGTCAGTGAGCGAGGCAGGAGATAGTGACTTGGGCCCAGGGGAGTGACGAACGGGGTCAGGTGAGTGACGAGCGGACCAGGTAAGTCATGAGCGGGACAGGGATCGCGAGCGAGGCAGTAGGCAATGACTGGGTTAGGCCAGTGACAAGCGGGTCCAGGTGAGTGACTAGCGGGACAGGGATGGCGATCGAGTCAGGAGAGTGACGAGTGGGCCAGGTTAGTGACGAGCAGGCCAGGTGAGTGACCAGGGTCGCTGCACTAGGCAAGAAGCGGTGCCGGGTGCCAGGCGAGTGACGAGCGGGCCAGGGAGTCGGGCGCAGTCGCTCCACTCCTGTTAATGTCGACTCGACGTCTACAACAATTAGATTGTTTCAGACCCTTCAAAACCTAGCTTTGCTTCAGTAATTGAGTGTAATCGCGCTGAAATTGTTCTCAGAAGTGGGTTTGCGCTGAATAACTACAGACATAACAAATATGTTACCTGTTTGTACATCTGTGTACTCGTATATAACCAGTACGCTGAAGGATTTGTTTGTTTGATCGAACGAGTTAATTTTCATAACAAATTTATTGATTTTTATTAATTGAATACGTCAATTGTAGAGCAAGATATAAGACGTAAGCAGAGTAATAATAAAAAAAAATAATAATGTTTATCACACCGCTTTATTTCCGATGGCCGCGGCTTCGATTCCTAGTTTGCACCACAAATTTTTAGTCTTGAGTTTTTGTGTCTATCTGGGTGTTTTCTATGTATAATATGTGTGTAGTTACGAATAATATTTTTATATATGTAATTGTATCAGTTATCTAGTACCCATAACACAAGCTTTCACTAGCTTAGCTTGGGTCTAGATGGCGCTGTGTGAATTGTCCTGAGATTTATTATTATTATTTATATCATAATATGCATTTAGTTATATATATAGATATGGGTCAGGGTGTTTTCTTTGCTATCATCGCAGCCCGGAAGACGTCCACTGCTGGACATAGGCCTCCCCCAAAGATCGGTCCTGCGCTGCTCGCATCCAATGCCTTCCAGCGATCTTGACCAGATCGTCGGTCCACCGGTCCAACCGGTCGGTTGCATATTGTACATAAATAAAAAAAATTGTAATCATAGTACGAGTGTTGCTTAATTTGGGAATTAATTCTCAACAGTTATTATTATTAATATTGTTACTGTCTTTAACTCAGCTTATTATTAGAAATAGAAATAATCTTTATTCAAATGTTTATTTCTTGTACTATTCAAAAGTGCTTGTAATGAGTTTTCATTACAAGCACTTTTGAATAGTTATATATTGATTCTACTACTCATTCAGAATGCAGATTCATCACAAGAAGACTGAGCAAGAAACTTGTGTGTTGCTCTTTTTAATAGATGTTTATTTTATATAAAAAATTACAGTACATTAACAAGTAAGAGGCTTGCGATAATCAATATAGAAGTCGTTACGCACTCATTATTAGTGTAATCAGATAATATTGTCTATGGATTTTAAGTTTTTTTTTTATAAAAACATTACTATCGTTAACGAATTCTTCAATTTTATAGTAAGCTGTTTTGCAAAGGAACTGTTTTATATGACATTTTATATTATAATATTAATAAGACCCTGATGCAAGGCGGTCGGTTCAGAGCGATACGGTCATTCATTTTAAAATAGCTGTTCCCGCGACTTCGTCCGCGTGGAATTAAACTTTATTTTTCTAAAATAAAAGTAGCCTAAGTTGCTCCTTATTACATCAGATACCTGCCAAAAAAAGTACCGTCAAAATTGGTTCAGCCATTTCAGAGATTAGATTACAAACAGACAGATAGATAGACAAAAATTGTAAAATTATTATTTTGGTGTATGTACCGTATTTAATCATATGTAAAAAACCGTTTTTTCAATGTTACAAACAGACAACAGACACTCCAATTTTATTTATATGTGTAGATGAAACTGCGGGCAAAACCCCAGGGCACAACTAGTCGTTGTGTAGAATAGGAAAGATACTGTACGATTGCAAATGCATCCTTGGGGAGCTAATGGAATTGAGGTTGTATCTGTTTGAAGGAGAGATAGCTGAAATGAAAATGTTGCTCGCAACCAAGAGAAATATTCAGGAAGTGGATGTATGTCATTAGCTATACATATATATATACATATAAATGAAATTGGAGTGTCTGTTTGTAATATTGAAATAATCGTTTTTTACTACACGCATATGAATATAAATACGGTACATACACCAAAATAACATTTTTTACAATTTTTGCCTATCTTGTTTGTTCCGGCTAATCTCTGAAATGGCTGAACCGATTTTGACGGGACTTTTACTGGCAGGTAGTAAATTTAATAAAGTAAAGTGTATATAATAAATATAATAAATTTATTATCTAATTAAAATAAATGCTGACAAATGAAGCTTATTACAAAATTGAAGAGTACTTGCGAGATATTGATTAGTTTAATATTTAAAATGTCCGCCTCTCTTCCACTTTGCAGTGCCTAAACGGTGTATGTTATGTGTATAAATTAAATCATTGTATAAAAAATTGTGTAACGCAACGTAAATAATATCTTATATATATAATTCTCGTGTCACAGTTTTCGTTCCCATACTCCTCCGAAACGGCTTGACCGATTCTCATGAAATTTTGTGAGCGTATTGAGTAGTCTGAGAATTGGCCAGCATCTATTTTTCATCCCCCTAAATGTTAGGGGTAGTCCACCCCTAAATTTTATTTTTATTTTTTAGACGAAATTTTTAGTTTCTATTTTTTTATGATACAACATACAAAAATACATACAATCCTAAATTTTCACCCTTCTATCATCAACCCCTATTTTTTTATAGCGTTTTTAATTTATATGGCAAATCAACGTTTGTCGGGACAGCTAGTAAATAAATATAATTTCAGTTATATTGGACTTTGATATAAATAAACAAATTACTTATCATGGATAGCAGTGTCGGAATGTGAATGAGATATTCAGTTAAACAAAATTACAAGTGGGTACTCCGAATATTTAATTACGGCCGACTACAAGAAATTCAACTTAGTTTTTTTTATGAGAGCATGCCCTTTTTCCTGTACAGACAGAATTATAAAGGGCACTTAAGAAAAAATTAATGAAGCTTTATTTATTTAGGCTCATACTTCATTCTATAACGAGCGACGTTTTATCTGATATTGTGAACCCTTTTCGTGGATTACTTTAAAATTTAATCGCAAACTTTACGGCCCTGAAAATGGTAAAATGGCCCAACCTTCGTCAGGCCACAGGAGCGTCGCATTCGCAACTAATATTTGAATTGGTTTAATTTCATTTAAAAGTATTTCATCAAAGAACGGTCGGTTGTTACTCACACACAAATATTGGACTTCAGGTTAATTAGATGCCTCTCCATATACTGGATAAGTTTTACGTAATATCCAATGACAGTATAACTGTTTGTAATTAATATAAATGTGGAAGTAAGTTTCTTTATTTTATACTAGTTACATACTAGCTGTGCTCGCGGTTTCACACCTGTCGCTGTCTGTTCCCTATGTACGCTTAAATCTTTGAAACTACGCAACGGATTTTGAAGAGAATCTCCTCTTGAATCACTATCTTTTAAAAAAATTAATAGATAGAGTGATTCAAGAGGAAGGTTTATATATATAATACTTAGGTTGGGCAACAAACACTACAGTTTTGTTTATATGTATAGATTTATTGTAGCAATATATATGAAATTAAGATTGTGAGAGATGCGGATATTGAAGTAATCGTTTTTTACTACAAGCATATAAATATAATATTAATAAATACGGTACCTATACCAAAGTAACATTTTTTACCATTTTTGTCTGTCTGTCTGTCTGTTTTTTCCGGCTAATAAATAATAATGAAATGGTTGGACCGACTTTGACGGGACTTTTATTGGCAGGTAGCTGATATAATAAAGAGTAACTTAGGCTACCTTTATTTTAGAAAAAATATACGCGGATGAAGTTTTATATTGTTGCAATTGTAGTGACGTTATCTGTTTTGTTATCTAAATATATATAACTCAAAGGTGACTGACATAGTGATCTATCAACGCACACAACCTATCAAACCACTGGACGGATCGGTTTGAAATTTGGCATCCAGGTAGATGTTATGACGTAGGCATCCGCTAAGAAAAGATTTTGATTAATTTTACCCCTAAGGGGATGAAATAAGGGATGAAAGTTTGTATGAAACTTTGTCAATTTTAAACCGATCGGGCTGAGACTTTGCATGCATAAAACTACTATAACGTAGCCATCCCCTAAGAAAGGATTTTGATAAATTCCACCCCTAAGGAGATAAATTAACGCGAGCGAAGCCGCGGGCAAAAGCTAGTTACAGCTATAAAAGTAATTAACAATAATTGAGTCTGTAATGTGTGACCACAGTCGTAAACTCATTACAATATAATTATTAACAAATTACGAGCATTACGTTATAAACAGGAGCTGGGCGGGCGGGACGGGCGGGGCGGGCGGCGGGCGCGGAGTCTATTTGCAAAACATTTATATTCAGTTATCGTTTGAGGGCAGAATTAATTTCCTTTTGAATATAACATCAATATCGATGTTGGGATTAGCATTGTGAACCGGATGTTTAGAAATGCAATAACAACTGATTAATATTAAACAAATCATTAACGAGACAATGAAACGATTCGAGTTCTATAAAAGGTAATCGAATGATGGGAATGTTGAAATATCCTGCGACAGGAATCCATTTGGAGAGGCTCGCGGCTAACAGAGAAACCGCTTTTATATCTCATTTATCATTCATGTGCTGACAGGACGGGCCCGCCCCTGCAGGTCCAGGGCTAGTTCTGGATCGCAGTACTCGAGCCCAGCGTCCAACGTCCGGCGCCCTACACCTCTCTTATAGTAAATAGTAAGGATTTAGTAATCATCATAAATGAATTCAAATTCAATCAATTTACTTTAAGGGTTGTAGTTTTTTTACAACCCCTGGACAATTCACCCAGCGCCACCTAGTCCAAAAATAAGAATAGTGTTATAGGTACTAGATAGCTGATAAATTAATCATTACATAGTATAAAACAAAGTCGCTGTCGCTGTCTGTCTATCCCTATGCATGCTTAAATCTTTAAAACTACGCAACGGATTTTGAAGCAGTTTCTTTTAATAGATAGAGTGATTCAAGAGGAAGGTTTATATATATAATACATGATACCCGTGCGAAGCCGGGACGAGTAGCTAGTATTTCAACAATGGAATGTGTTCTGAAGAATTGTTCAAAATGTGACCTACGGCCACCTTTTACCATGTCACCGCTTGATATCGACAGGGACTTCATCCCAACACGCTGGAACCTATGTGGTCTCGTACGGTGCGGTTTCAGAGGAGCTTCCTCTTGCGTACACTTAGATTTTACAATGTACCTGCCGAGGTTTTCTCTAGAGATTACAACATGGTGTTTTTCAAGAAGGGTTTTAGGTTTTAGGTTTGTTTGTCGGCACCGCGCACGTGACACTCATGGTGTTTCACGCGTCCATAGGCTACTGTAACCGTTTACCATGAAATGGACTGTATGCTTGTTTGACACCATCTTTGTGTAAAAAAAATGTATAGTAATAAGAGGTTAGAGGTAATTAACAGTAACAGAAAACTGTTATTTTGGTATATGTACCGTGTATATTCCTATGCATGCAGTAAAAAACGGTTATTTCAATATTACAAACAGACACTCCAATTTTATTTATTGCATAGATGAGGCAGTGCAATTGCCAGGCGGTTGCCGGTTGCCGGTTGCTTGTTGCCGGGTGCCGGGTGTCGGGTGCCGGGTCGGTGCTCTGGTGGAGTTACTGCCGTGTTCTCACTCGGCCAGTAGTTCGCTGTAATATATCGATTCGTCCGGCTTGGCGCGCGGCCCACTTAGCTTTCGCTTATTTTTGCAATTGCTCCGGTAACTTCACTAAGTTACGCAATCTCTTAGCACAAATATGAAAGTAATACAAGGTTCGAACAATCCTCAATAGTAGCGGGAATATAATAATAATAATAATCTCCTCTCCTTAAGAGGGGAGATGAGATTTTTTTTGAAGTGAAGTTTAGAAATAATAATAACACATTAATAACATACACATATTCTGACTTACTTGATTTCGGCCCGTAAGTGTGGAGAAAACCAGCAAAAGCTGAGAAAAACAAATAACCGTATTGTACGGAAATTTCTTTCGTCATCACTTTCATCATCCATTTCATCACTTGTAAACTCATCCACGCTTGGCTAAGGCCCGCGTGTTTGAACATATTACCCCAGTAAAAAGGGAGATATATAAAACATATATAAAAGAATAATAATAATAAATTCAGGACAATTCACACAGAGCCATCTAGTCCCAAGTTAAGCTAGTGAAAGCTTGTGTTATGGGTACTAGATAACTGATACATATACATAGTTTTTTTTTGTAAATACATACATATTATACATAGAAAACACGCAGACCGATACAGACAATCCTCAATACTAGCTCCCTACGAGCGGGAGTGACACTAATATGTCGGAAGCGTGGGGAACTCACGATATTATTTATGCGGATTTTACTCCTATGTAATTAGCTTATATATGTAATATTACATTATCTGTGCTTGTATATAGTCAGTGGCGTAGCTACCTAGGGGCTAGGCGCAGTGCCCCGGGGCCCTCAAGCTAAGGTGACCCTCGAATTCCAGAAAATATCGATCGAACAGAACTTTTGCAAATTTCTCCCATTTTCAAAATAAATATGATAGGTTGCAACCCGACTTTGAACATGGCAACTCAGTTGAGAGAAATAAGAAAATACGAAAGTTATACCTTCGAAATTCCCCTAAATTCTTTCTGTTGGTTGCCAGTGTTGTCAGTTTGACGGATAGCGATATGTGCGTTTTAATAAAACTGTATACATTACAGTTTTATTAAAACGCACATATCGCTATCCCACTAGGCCCCACTGCTGAGCAGTTGGGCCCCCTTTTTTTATTTGCCCCAGGGCCCTTGATTACCTAACTACATTACTGTATCTGGATCGTTGTACCATTCGATGTATACTCAAAATGTATACAATATATACTTCGATGTATACAAAATATTCGTTTTAGACGTAAATGTTTTATGTTCGTATCCGTTTTTTTTTATAACACAGGGGACAAACGAGCATGCGGCTCACCTGATGGTAAGTGATTACCGCCGCCCATGAGCACCCGCAACACCAGGGGAATTGCAAGTACGTTGTCGGTTGCCGTTCAAGAACTAAGGTTATAAGTGAGTGTTGACGGCCTCGGTGATCTACCGGTTTAGCACTCCACTTTACTTATGAAAGTCGTGGGTTCGATTCCTCGCGCGGCACAAACATTGTGCATTCATGAATATGATTGTTTGTATCGGTCTAAGTATTTTATATATGTATTTACAAAAAAAAGTGTTTATTTGTATCAGTTGTCTAGTATCCATAACACAAGCTCTGCTTAGTTTGGGGCTAGATGGCGCTGTGTGCATTGTCCAAAGATTTAAAAAAAATCTGTTTTACTTTTGATTTAGTCACTCGTTGTTTCAGTTTTAAAATTACAAATGGTCTTCACAATTGATTCATTGCACTTATCTCCAATCAGCTTTGCAGCGAGTGAGTCTCATTATTTATTATTTACTAGCTACTCGCCGCGACTTCGCCCGGGTGTACATGTATTATACATATAAACCTTCCTCTTGAATCACTATCTATTAAAAAGAACCGATTCAAAATCCGTTGCGTAGTTTTAAAGATTTTGACGGGATTTTCATTCGCACGTAACTGGTGTAATACAGAGTAACTTAGGCTACTTTTATTCTAGAAAAAATCTTTTATACAGCCGATATTAAATAAAACAGTTAAGGAATGTAAGTGACTCATTAAACCGGTAATGAGCGACGAGCGGCGAGCGGGGTAATCCTCTCAGGTGTTATTAAACAAGAGCAGCGGGCAGCGTGGGACCTGGGGTCACCTGGGGTGGGACCTAGGCAGGTACCGCCACGATGGGTAGGGCCATCCAAAGCTCTCTGGACGGAAAGTGGCCCGAGCGGAGGCACCGCGTATCCCGTGGTGCCTTCTTGGGGTGTCCATTCAGTGCTTAAGGCGGGGAAGCAAACGAATGTCGTTTCCCGCGACCTCGCCTGCTACGAGCAGAGAGGTATACCATCAGGTTTTTAGCCGGTAGGAGTCCGGCAGTACCCACTCGCCCCCTATGGCGACTGGGTCTCCATAACGGAATTTCCTAATTAAAAAAAAAAAAAAAAGGTAGGTCCGCCACCGCGTTATGCCGGGCCTCATTTAAGATGTACCGGAGTCTGCTGGGAGTGTTTGCATTACACATCACACCGCGATACTAATGTTATTGCCGTGGCGGGGTTGTAATTGAATTGTAAATGCCGTTAAATCCCCTGCGAGCCTTGTTGCAACTTGTTGGCGGTATGGTATTAGCTTTAAATTGATACCAGCTGCTTAATTAATGGTTTGCTTTTAATATAACTTAGCTGCGGCTCCCAGGGGACGTCTTACCTACCGATGGTAACAAATGGTAAATATAAATGAAACATCGTTTACTTGTAACAGACTTATGATCATAGAGATTTGGTTAGGTGCACGTTACAGCTTTGTCGAAGTTTGGGACTGGAGAATGCACACAGCGCCATCTAGTCCTACGGTAAGCAGCTTGTGTTCTGGGTACTAGACAACTGATAGAAATACATAGATACTTTTTTTGTAAATCTAAATATATATAACTCAAAGGTGACTGACATAGTGATCTATCAACGCACAGCCCAAACCACTGGACGGATCGGGCTGAAATTTGTCATACAGGTAGATGTTATGACGTAGGCATCTGCTAAGAAAGGATTTTGATAAATTTCACCTCTAAGGGGATAAATGACCGTGAGCGAAGCCGCGGGCAAAAGCTAGTGCATATATAAAATACTCAGACCGATACAAACAATCATATTCATGAATACAAATGTTTGTATCGTCCGAGGAATCGAACCTGCGACCATCGGATAGTAAAGCGGTGTGGTAAACCACTAGACCACCGAGGCTGTCAATGTAATGACTTATATGTCCAATCCCAGAGTCTGTACTCAATTTGCCAGAAAAAAATTCAAATGTGTCATAAAATATTTTCTTTGTAAAAATGTTTATTATAAAATTTAAGAATTTATAAATGATAATAACATTTTTGTAGAAAATATCTAACTTAAAATTCATAGCGCTGACAATGTTATCTGATTGAACAGAGATTAAGTGCGTAGCGGTTTCTATTTTGATTGTCGCATGCGTAATCTTTGTTGTTAATTAAATATAATTAAATCAATATTTATTTAAAAGAGCAATACACAAGTTTCTTGTTTATTCTTCTTGTTATGAGTCTGCATTCCGAATAAGCGGTAGAATAAAAAAACTTGACTATTAAAAACTGCTTATATTAAGTTTATTTGAATAAACATTATTTCTATTTCTATTTCTGTGATCCTTGTACAAAAATATAGACACTGTCAGTCTATCTATTAAAAAAACCGCTTCCAAATCCGTTGCGTAGTTTTAAAGATTTCCGCATACATAGGGACAGACAGCGACAGCGACTTTATTTTATACTATGTAATGATTTATATGATCCTTGTACAAATATAGTGGAGTGATCTAATCAACTAATATATAATTAATGATGATAAATTTTACACGACTTTTTCCTATTACTTACGAATGGAAGCTTTTGTGGGATCTAGACAGAAAGTGGGACTTTCGGGTATCCCCTAGGGCCTGCGACGGCCCGGACAAATCACCTCAAATGGACGACCTGCCGGCAGATCGCCTCCTTTTTATATCGGCTTAAAGATCTTTACTCATACAGCTTCCATCGGGCCCCTGGGACTCCGTACCTTGTTTAGTAGTAAGCTTTTTATTTGCTGCTAAAGTTCTTTGTATTTATTAACTCAATCCAATTATGAGATAATCCTATATTAATTATACGTTGTAATAACTTATTTACGGATTATTTTATTATTTTATTTTATGGATGGATGTAAAGGGAGGGGACGCCCTAAGAAAAGATGGATGGATTGTGTGAAAGATGATATGAATAAAAGAAGAGTATGTTTAGATATGACGACCGATAGAGAGCAGTGGAAGAGAATGAAAGAAAGAAAGAAAAGAAAGAAAGAAAAACATTTATTGTCAACCATTTTTACATATACATATATACATACATACATACACACTTAGAACAATTACAATAATAATTTATCTTATATTATTTCTAAATATGGTTGGCAACATGGCTGACACTCAGCATATGGCGTGACAGCTAACTGTCACGGCGCTGGTATTCTGTGCCTGCCATTAGTGACAACACGTACAACAATGACATACCGCGCCGACCACAAATAATGGGATAAAGGCAAGGCAATGATGATGATGATGAATAACTTATTACAATGTAATTATTGTTACACCAGAACTATTACATAGTTTTATATAACTAGCTGTTCCCGCGACTTCGTACGCGTGGAATTTAACTTTATTTTTCTAAAATAAAAGTAGCCTAAAGAACTAGAAATTATTTTGTTCGTCTTAATTTATTCGTTCCATTAGGCACTGATAGGTTCAAACTAATACATTTACATCCTGCATCATCCCTTATTTTATCCACATGGGGGTTGAATTTATCAAAATCCTATTTAAGCGGATATCTTCAGCTGCAATCTTACATTCAGTTCAATCAGTCGGAAATCTAAGAAGATTTATACGAACTTTCATCCCCTATTTAATCCCCTTAGGGGTGGAATTTATCAAAATACTTTCTTAGCGGATGCCTACGTCATAGTAGATTTATGCATGCAAAGTCTCAGCCCGATCGGTTTAAATTGACAAAGTTTCATACAAACTTTCATCCTCTATTTTACCACCTTGGGGGTAGTATGGCGGTGCAATTTTACAGGTATTATATAGATTAAAAGTTAAATTCCACGCGGACGAAGTCGCGGGTGCAGTTAGTATATACATATATATAAATAAATAGATTTGAATAACAGTTTGTATAAACAAAAGCTCGACGTTATTGCTCTATTAGTTCTGCCTCAACAAAAACAATCTCATAAATCTGACGAGTCACCTGCACGTGATTTATTGTTTACTAGCTGTACCCGTGACTTCGTCCGCGTGGAATATAACTTTATTTTTCCAAAATAAAAGTAGCCTAAGTTACTCCTCATTACATCAGCTACCTGCCAATTAAAGTCCCGTCAAAATCGGTCCAGCCATTTCAGAGATTAGCCGGAACAAACAGACAGACAAAAATTGTAAAAAATGTTATTTAGGTGTATGTACCGTATTTATATTCATATGCGTGTAGTAAAAAACGGTTATTTCAATATTACAAACAGACACTCCAATTTTATTTATATGTATGGATTACTTGTAATACGAATAAACTTTTGACCTTCTTTTTACTGCTTTAGGCGATGATAATGCATCGTTATCCTTCGAGTGCGATGTATACAAACTCTACTGTGTAAATTTGTTTGTGACAAGTAGTTACGATTTGGGACGAAAAATCAGGCACAGGGTCTTCAGAGTCCTGCTCTTTCTATCTATAATCTAAACTGATATATATACATATACATATACTATATATAAAGAATTTCTTTATAATGATATAATGAAATATTTCAATAATTGAAATTTTGGCGCGCTCCACGCTGTTGATTCTGAGTTTTGTTAGAGGCAGCTGTCAGTAGGAAGAAAATAAAAATGGATCGTACAAAAACAAGTGTGCGTGAATAAGATTATATAAAATATATTATAATTAATTGTTGTGTTTTAAAATTAAATAAAACAGTTCTTTGTTTACAGAGAAACAATTTTTAGTTTATTTTATAAAGAAACCCAGAAAATATCATATATATCTGTTTAAGCCTGGACGAGGATTTCAGGGATGGTTGACAAATTAAAATCATTTTTATTAAATAAAAAATGCAATGATTCGATAAACTCTGTTAATTTGAATTTGTTCTTTTTTAAACTTTTTTTTATTATGTTTTACTGATATGGCAACGCACTCATTTATAGGCTGCTAGTTACAATTTTGTTTGTATGTAGATTTTTTTTCTAACTCGTAATAAACATGACTCGAGTTAACTCGAGTTAAAATTCGGGTGACTCGAGTTACCTGGAATAAAATTTTTTGGTTTTATTTTTTCGAACAATTCTAATGTTTTTGGACGGATCGGGCTGAAATTTAGCATGCAGGTAGATGTTATGACGTAGACATCTGCTAAGAAAGGATTTTGATTAATTCTACCCCCAAGAGGATAAAATAGGGGATGAAAGTTTGTATGAAACTTTGTCAATTTTAAATCGATCGGGCTGAGACTTTGCATGCATAAAGATACGTAGGCATCCGCTAAAAAAGGATTTTGTTTAATTCTACCCCCAAGAGGATAAAATAGGGGATGAAAGTTTGTATGAAACTTTGTCAATTTTAAATCGATCGGGCTGAGACTTTGCATGCATAAAGCTACTATGACATAGGCATCCCTAAGGAAGGATTTGGATAAATTCCACCCCTAAGAGGATAAGTTAACGCGGGCAAAAGCTAGTTTTGATATAAATTTTAATGTATTACATGAAATCTTGTTCAGCATCGTTACATTATTATATGCCATGAATATTTACTACAATAATGACGCCTGCCTAATCAACCTGAGCGAGTGAGTTGTGTGTAACTAATATATCTGTATGTCTGTATATATGTACACTATCAAACATTAATACAAGTATTCAGTTGATGTTCGCTAATGTCGTAACACATTGTTACGCACGTACAATGTACTATGATTATTAAATTATTACACACTAGCTACTCGCCCCGGCATCTCACGGGTATACATGTATCTATACATATAAATAAAATTGGAGTGTCTTTGAATTGATTGCATATGAATATAAATACGGTACATACACCAAAATAACATTTTTTATAATTTTTGTCTGTCTGTCTATTTGTTCCGGCTAATCTCTGAAATGGCTGAACCGATTTTGACGGGACTTTTATTGGCAGGTAGCTGATGTAATAAGGAGTAACTTAGGCTACTTTTACTTTAGAAAAATAAAGTTAAATTCCACGCGAACGAAGTCGCGGGTACAGCTAGTTATATACATAAACCGTCCTCTTGAATCACTCTATCTATTTAAAAAAACCGCTTCAAAATCCATTGCGTAGTTTTAAAGATTTAAGCATATATAGGGACGGACAGACAGCGACAGCGACTTTGTTTTATAATATGTAATGATTTTATGGCTAAAGTTGACACTTACTGGGACCATTAAAGTTATATGTATAACTACATACATACTACAATGTATTATATCTGTTGTATTGTCATTGCCAGTAGAAATATTAGTATTGACTAATTCTATGTATATTACATTATGGCAACAATACCCATACCTCTTTGATATTGGTCTACTGTTCCATATATCACTCGCTCTGTACAATCTAATTAATAATTACATAAATAAAGTGTTCAGTTCTATGATCAGTGTTAATTAATCATTCCTGATATTAGATGACATCAAAATCTAAATATATATAACTTAAAGGTGACTGACATAATGATCTATCAGCGCACAGCCCAAACCACTGGACGGATCGGGCTGAAATTTGGCATGCAGGTAGATGTTATGACGTAGGCATCCGTTAAGAAAGAATCTTGAATTATCCTACCCTCAAGGGGATAAAATAGGCAATGAAAGTTTGTGTAAAACTTTGTCAATTTTAAACTGATCGGGGTGAGACTTTGCATATATAAAGCTACTATGACGTAAGCATTTTCTAAGAAAGGGTTTTGATAAATTCCACCCGTAAGGAGATAAAATAGGTGACGAAACTTTTTATGAAAGTACTGTATACTTTCATACACACTTTCAATCGAAAAAAATTTCAAGTCGAAAAAATTTATGGTAAATAAAGATATTTACGTCTCTCGATGTTTCCACTAGGTTACATGTCCCGGGTTAATAATACGATGCTGTTGTATGAGACGATGTATATTACAGATGATAATTGCCTGACAATATGTACATAGAAATATTGATCTTATATTCTAAATGACAATAGGAAAATGTAAGGTGGAGTGACACAGTTTAGACACGGCAGTGCTTAGTACACAATATTGTATTTGTCTTACTAGACATTATTAAATGCAATTATTATATTGATGTATCTAGGCAACTGTGTCTCATGTTACACAAGCCGTGGTCACGAGCTGACTGTAGTAGAGATGTGTCAACTCGAGATAACTCGAGTTGCGCATAATTCGATTTGAATTCTGAAGAATTCAACTGGTAAATGAATGAATCAAGTGAAAGAGCGAGAGCATGATTCTGTCATCGAACTGACAATGACATGAAATTATCCAATCATTTCATATACAATTTTCACTAGTCACAATTATTTCAATATTAATTTGAGGTTGTTATAATTTTTTTTTCGCATATTCGTCCGATTATGTTATCAATAAAATGGTTATGCGTTCCATAAGACCTTCCGCGGATTTAAAGTACCATTTCTACTCGCCACCTAAAGTTCGGTGAAGCTTTCAAGGCTAGCTGCGTCCAAAAACATTAGAATTATTCGAAAAGAAAACTTTAAAATTCAGGTAACTCGAGTCAACTCGTTACCTGAATTTTAACTCAAGTTAACTCGAGTCATGTTTATTATGAGTTAGCACATCTCTAGACTGGAGTAACAGCGATGTCAATGTTGATAGGTGCTCGCAATTTGTTCAACTACCGTCATTAGATTGTCCAACGAAAAATAGGTGAAGGAATAATATTTTGATATTTGAATTAAATAAACTTAAATATACATAAAGTATATGCGTAAATATACATAATTACATTCGGGTGGCAAAGTTACCGCGTGTCACATGTAGCGAGACACTGGCATAAGAAACAATAGGGATCCATTAGGACCCTTTATGGGTGCGGGGCAAAAAACATAACTTTGTATCAGGTTTAATGCTGAAATACTTTGCATAGCGCGCTGTGTACAACAGTGCCGGCGAGCCCCGCATAATCTCTCTGTGTATTAACTCGTACATCCAAGTGCTCCGGTGTATGCGTATGTATGCCGGCCCGGGCCTAGCGTGTTTGTTACTTCATTCCATTATGTAATGACTACATGTGCCCGTGATTTCACCCGATGTTATTCTGATGTATAAGCTATATATTACGATATTGATACCTTCAAGAAAAGAGCTTATTCCTTTTTAAAAGGCCGACAACGTACTTACAATTCCCCTGGTGTTGCGGGTGCTCATGGGCGGCGGTAATCACTTACCATCAGGTGAGACGCATGCTCGTTTGTCCCCTGTGTTATAAAAAAAATAGTAGTGTGAGGTTTCATCAAAATTCATACAGTAGTTTTTGCGTGAAAGAGTAACATCCATACGTACAAACTTTCGCTTTTATAATATTAATAAGTAAAGATTTAAAGAATTGAATTACTTACTTTTATTGTTTAACTAACTACCTACCCCGGCTTTGCACGGGTGTGCATGTATTATACATGGCGGTAATGCTACCAGAGCACCGACTCGGCACTCGGCAACCGGCACTCGGCAACCGGCAACCGCCTGGCAATTGCACTGCCTCATCTATACAATAAATAAAATTGGAATGTCTGTTTGTAATATTGAAATAACCGTTTTTTACTACATGCATATGAATATAAATACGGTATATACACCACAATGAGATTTTTTACAATTTTTTCTGTCTGTCTGTCTATTTGTTCCTGATGATCTCTGAAATGGCTGAACCGATTTTGCCGGGACTTTTTTTAACAGGTAGCTGTTGTAATATGGATTAACTTAAACAACTTTTAATTTAAAAAAATTAAGTTAAATAATATGTAATAAATGTTATTCTATTCTATTCTATTGAAAGTTTGTATGAAACTTTGTCAATTTTAAAACGATCGGGCTGAGACTTTGAATACATAAAGCTACTATGACGTAGGCATCCCCTAAGAAAGGATTTTGATAAATTCCACCCCTAAGGGGATAAAATAACGCGAGCGAAGCCGTAGGCGAAAGCTAGTTTAAATATATGTATTTAGTTGCCATTGAAACGAAAGAAGAATAAACATGTAATGAAAGTCTTTTTCATAACTTTTTTCAAAGAATCACCAGCCAGGATTCTTCTGACTGTATTTGAATCCAATTCCAAATATGTTAATATAACTATTACATAATATTAAAAGTCAAGCTCATTTGAACAAAGATCATTTCCGTTTGTATATAAATTGTTTTGAACATTATACACGTAATTGGTAAGTTTGTACATTGCATATCAACTAAGTTTCATATAATAAGCTGCGGGAACAAGGTGGGGAGCACGAAGTTTCATAGTGGCGGCTCACCGCGGCGGGGTGAGGGGTGAGGGGTGAGGTGGCGAGGTGGTGAGGTGGTGAGGTGGTGGTGCGTTGCTCCGGCGTCGCTGCCGGCGGCGACTTGTCTCGAGCTCCGATACCATTGTTTGCAGACAAATTCAACTTCCATCTGTTTCACAAACTTCTCTCTCCATATTGTGTTGCCACGAACAATAACCGCCGCCGTCGATACCTCGCCGCTCTAATAAAACAATAAAACCGAATACGATATCCAGTGGCGGAGTTAGAAAACCAAGAGCCCTGGGGCAAATCAAAAAATGGGGCCCAACTGCTCAGCAGTGGGGCCCTACATTACAGTTTTATTAAAACGCACATATTGCTATCCGTTAAATAGACAACACTGCCAACCAACAGAAAGAATTTAGGGGAATTCCGAAGGTATAACTTTCGTATTTCTCAACACACAACTGAGTTGCCATGTTTAAAGTCGGGTTGTAACCTGTCCTATGGGAGAAATAGAAATAATCTTTATTCAAAATAAACTTAATAGAAGCACTTTTGAATAGTTAAGTTTTTTTATTCTACCGCTCATTCGGAATGCAGATTCATCACAAGAAGAATAAACATAAAACTTGTGTGTTGCCCTTTTAAATAAATATTGATTAACTTATATTTAATTAACAACAAGGATGAGGCATGCGACAATCAACATAGAAACTGCTACGCACTTAAGCTCTGTTCAATCAGATAACATTGACAGCGTTATGAATTTTAAGTTTGATATTTTCTACAAAAACATTGTTATTTATAAATTCTTCAATTTTATAATAAGCTTTTTTACAAAGAAAATATATTATGACACATTTGAACAGATAACATTGTCACCGATATGAATTTGATATTTTCTACAAAAACATTGTTATTTATAAATTCTTCAATTTTATAATAAGCTTTTTAACAAAGAAAATATATTATGACACATTTGAACAGATAACATTGTCACCGCTATGAATTTGATATTTTCTACAAAAACATTGTTATTTATAAATTCTTCAATTTTATTATAAGCTTTTTTACTAAGAAAATATTTTATGACACATTTGAATTTCTTTTCTGGCAAATTGAACGGGAAATTTTCAAGAGCTCGAGGGCCCCTGAGTTTGAGGGCCCTGGGGCACTGCTAGGTAGCTACGCCACTGACAATAACGTATGTGGAGCGTTGTATGTCCGACATTATCCTGTATTTCAGGTATCTGTGCGAGCTTCTCATATCAATTACGTGCTGATACGGCGGGCTTACGGTATTGGCAACCATTCAAAATACGGTCTGTATCGCTGCCGACCGCAACGGGAAATATATCCGGCGGTTATTGCTGACCTCACCATTTTTAACGCGAGGGAACAATTGAATAAAGTAATAAAGTTTATAAACATGTGGAAATTATACATCATTATGAACTTTATTATTATTGAATTTATGAAAATATCATTATTGTACATTATGGTATAATATGTTACAATGTTACGTTACGACGTAACTAGTTGTCAGAACAAGTTGCTGAAACAGTTTCAAAGTACAGACTGTTCCAATTAAAAATAACTACGCAACAACTTGCACAAAAGTACATGTAATAAACAAAAAAATTGTCGACAAATATATATCTCACTGTGTCTAAGACGTTAGGTGTTGTTACTTATAAATATATGTTACATCATTACATAGTATACATAAAACAAAGTCACTGTCGCTGTCTGTCTAACATCTAATTCCCTATGTTTGCTTAAATATTTTAAAATCCGTTGATTTTGAAACGGTTATTTTTTAATAGACAGAATGATTCAGGAGGAGGGTTTATATGTATAATATTACATATATTATACATATAAACCTTCCAATCGGGCGAAACTGCGGCGAGTAGCTAGTGATCTGTATACCATATCTACATATTGATCATGATGGAGTACGAGTATTGTGAAATAGCGTAATGTGTTAAGCATTGATTCTGAAGTACATATACATTCAAATAAAAAAAAAAGTCGTAGCAAAGTCATAGTCGTTTATTCATAAAACAATAATACAATTGTGTTTGAATAGAAGTACAATTCATAAAAAATATTACTCTAAACTATTTTCTTTTGATTAATCATAATATTAATTTAATTTTGAATTGTGAAAAACTTTAATCTACTTTAAATGTACAGCCAAATTATGATATGGTTTTACAGCTTGATATCGCGGATAATGCTCCACTACCTTAAAACTAGGAAACAAGTTATCACTAACATCTCTTGTATTCTCCCGCATCAATCTGTTATCCACAGTTTCATTTTTAATTTGATCTTTTTTAAAGTCTAGTAATAGTACTTATAAATACAGACAAAATTTCTAGTTTCGTAAAGTACTTTACAGAATTCCCAAGAAGGTATTCGTAATGGTACGGCCCGTATTGAAATTCTTTTCTATAATGAAAGCTTGGCTAATATTATATTTATAACTTTATTTATTCATATACGACATTTTAGCTGCTTATGAACGTCAAGATTTTTGTAATTAATATTTTTTCCCTACCGTACAGTTCAGTACTCAATTGAGAATAACTGACATACACTAAACTCAACTGATTTCTGATTTCTTTTTTTAAAAGTTAGTCTGTTTATATAGGTGTTTATGTCTAACATTAAATGACAAGTATTGCCATGCATGTTGTCAGTACGCATTCAGCATTTATATCCGTTTATATCAGAGGTTCCCAAACTTTTTTGTGTCGTAAACCCCTTGCCATATCTTTCCCCCCATTCTTACCTGGTATTGATTTTTTGTAAATTTCCAACTGTAGTAAAGTTTAGTGTTAAAAATAAAAAGTAAAAACAACAAGATGACCGCTGTCGTAGACCCCTTGCAGTTTGTCATAGACCACTGGGGGTCGATATAGACCACTTTTGAAATAATAATCTCAGTACAATTCACACAGCGCCATCTAGACCCAAGTTAAGCTAGCTATAGCTTGTGTTATGGGTACTAGACAACTGATACAAATACATAGATATATATATTTTTTAAATACATACATAATATACATAGAAAACACCTAGGCCGATACAAACAATCATACTCGTGAATACAAATGTTTGTGCCGTGCGAGGAATCGAACCCGCGACCTTCAGAATCATAAAGCGGTGTGCTAGACCGCTAGACCACCGAGGTCGTCGGTCGTCGTCGGATGTTTACTTAGGATTACCTGGCAGCAAACATCAACATTATATGTATAAACTTCGTGAGACTGCATTATGAAGAGGTTTGTAGATCATAGACCCGAAGTACATAGCGCTACGGAACTTCGTAGCAAATGTCCACGTAGCATCGTAGCCACATTTCACGTAGCTGCGTAGCAAATATCTGTAGTCGCGTAGCAAATATTGTCGTAGCTTGACTTTAGATTCGAGTCGTGATTTCTATTTTGCATAATCATTATTATCATTATATAGTATAAAACAAAGTCGCTGTCGCTGTCTGTCCGTCCCTATGTATGCTTAAATCTTTAAAACTACGCAACGGATTATGAAGCGGTTTTTTTTTTAAATAGATAGAGTGATTCAATAGGAAGGTTTATATATATAATACATGTACACCCGGGCGAATCCGGGGCGAGTAACTAGTAATAGATAAATTAATAAGTAATTCACGAAACAAATAAACAGTAGCAGTAATTTTGTTAGCCACATTAAATTACTATATTATATTTTTTTCTATTAATATTATTATAAATTTTGTATAATAAAAAAAAAATATAAAAGCATAGAATCTAAAATTTTATAGACGTTTAAAAAAAAGAAGGGACTAAAATAAATTAATTCAACATTTACATTAAATATATTAGTGCAGTTTACAAAAATGTTTGTACCATATATAATTTCAAAATTAAAATCTACTGGCAACACTGAAAGTGACAAGTGACTCCCCATTTATACACTATTTTACTTTCACTAAATTTCAGTAGACTGTCGTTGAACCGGACTAATTTGAAGATAATGTTTTAATCCTCTTAGAATGGGGACCCTAAATTATTTTGCATTCGTGTTTTATATGTATGATGTTATATATTATATGACTAGCTACTCGCCCCGGCTTCGCACGAGTTTACATGTATTATATATATAAACCTTCCTATTGTATCACTCTATCTATTAAAAAACCGCTTCAAAATCCGTTGCGTAGTTTTAAAGATTTTAGCATACATAGGGACGGACAGACAGCGACAGCGACTTTGTTTTATATTATGTAATGATTGTATCTATTATCTATTGTTAGGAGTATCCTCTAAATTTAATTAAATAAAAGAAACTTATAACAAATCGTATAATTAATTTTAACAAAATCAGTAAAAGAACTTATAAAGCAAACACGGTATGATACGGAGATTCGTTCGAGAGCACGTCTGTCGACCAAAAGAGGCCGCACACCGGGTTTCGCAGCCTTTTATAGACGCGCCGCACGACGGTGGCGCCACCACAGGAAGTTACACCTAACACGGCCTCTCCTGACGGAGCATCGTCCCCGATGCTTTGTGGTCACGGCGCGTCGTCTGGTCCGACTGCTAATCTTATGCGCTCTGTCCAGGCTGAAAGTATTCTCAGGGCTATTGCTCGGAGACGAGTCAACAGTGACTCTTCACAACCTGTGAACCATAAGTTATAAGCATTTTATTTTTGGAAGTAGGATCACGTTGCCTCACAAGGACTAATTTAAATCTGATCTAAGCTTGTATACATAGCCACACAAAGCTTTATACGAGAGGTAACCTATAACACACTTTACGCTACACAGAGCCTTACACGAGATGTATCTTATAACACACTCGATGCTGCACAAAGCCTTACACGATGTGTATCTTATAACACACTCGATGCTGCACAAAGCCTTACACGAGGTGTATCTTATAACACACTCGATGCTGCACAAAGCCTTACACGAGATGTATCTTATAACACACTCGATGCTGCACAAAGCCTTACACGAGGTGTATCTTATAACACACTCGATGCTGCACAAAGCCTTACACGAGGTGTATCTTATAACACACTCGATGCTGCACAAAGCCTTATACGAGGTGTATCCTTTAGCACCCTCGATGCTGCACAAAGCCTTATGCGTGGTGCTACCTAATACACACTCGACGCTGCACAAAGCCTTACACGAGGTGTATCCTATAACACGCTCGATGCTGCACAAAGCCTTATACGAGGTGCTTACCTATTACACACTCGACGCTGCACAAAGCCTTACACGAGGTGTATCTTATAACACACTCGATGCTGCACAAAGCCTTACACGAGGTGTTACCTAAATACCTTACGATAAAATTTATCTCAAAAATACAAATTACATTAGAAAAACTCAAATTCCTTTTTGACTCTACTCTATTTTGACTCTGTATAGATTAGAACAATAGAGAAAGCATTTGAGTGTACGAGAATATATTTGTATTCGTTACATTTTATGTACTGCATCATAAGGTATTGAAAGTATAGTGGACCTGGACATTGGGTGGAGAGGAACGTGATATAAAGTATAAGGTAACATGTTTACACATTAAACAAACAATTCCGTGCTCTATAGTATTTCTTTACAAGATGGACCCTACTTTGAAACCGTCAACTAATTTGAACTCGACAACGTTTCCACGTCAATATGGTCAACACGTAGTCTTTAGATATATAACAATAATCGCGACTTTTTCCTATAGAGATATGTTAATAATTATTTTCTTTAAGATTTATTTTCTTTATATATCGCAAACTATTCAACTGCCCTTGTACAAGTAGTTTCATCATCAGCAGCATATGCTACTACGATTCGTGAGGTTATTAAAAGGATTTCGATGCGTGAGATATGAACTAACCTTTACGATATTCAAACGTCAAATCACGATCCTGTAGGCACATTCACCAGCGCACTACCCTAGGCAAGAGATCCTCTTATAATTTTCAGGGCGTTGCAGTTAGTTACTACCCTAAAATGTTTTCCGATGAGATGACGATGTTGCAATGCCTTGACAACAGCAAGTATCTCGAGCTCAGGAGTAGTACCTTGGATCTGCACATATTGTATACTGCGTGTATACGTCCGTCTTTTCCTATTTGAATTAGTACCGTAACCTAGTGCACTTGCATCCGTATGGACTTCAGTCCGTAAATAGTCAAAGATAAGCAACGCGGATTGACAGCCAATATAGAGATGATCTCATCTCTCTAGTTTCTATTCTTTTCCCCGTTAAAATTTCAAGAGGCGATTTGGGTGTATCACGGGATATACCGAATAAGATAGCTGACCAGTATCATAAATAATATCAACTAAATATTGCACAAACCATGTAGCTCTCCTTAAATGATATTGTTTATTTAGTTCATTTTTATTATACATCGTCTCAACCGACAACATCGTATTCCGCAACAAGCAGCTTCGACAGTTTTTGGTATCCAAAACTACTACGGCGTTTATTTTCTCTGTCCGTCATACACATGAACGAGGACTGCTTGTAGAGACTTTCCTACTCTAACACCGCTTTAATCTTATTTACTTAATCAACCAATTGATTGCGTATTTAATATTTAGATTTTAATGATTTAGTACTAATTCGCAGTTTGTATTCACACATTTGAACTTAAAATGTACAGTTATTCAAAAAAGCAACAGACTTAGTCTTCCTCGCTCGTTCCTTATACGATAAGATAGTTCACGCGGAAGATTCAAAAATAAGTATTACTTGATGAATGAATGAAGTGCTCAAATTGAAATTTGTTTGAACTAAGAATCCATCATTTCTTTTTGGAACGTTCGGTTGACCTGACTCTTACAAATAGTTCCAGTCTCCTAGGATACACAATATAATTACACTTAGCGGAAATGAATTGTAAATCTGGATTTTCACACGCATGCTTAATTTATAACTGTAAAATAATTTATATGGTCGATTCGGTAATTAACCGTCGTACCTACATAACGCTACTTCGTTAACAAGTAGTCGAATGTGTATCTCTATACGGTATTGACCATAGCTGTGACTGAGCCACTAAAAAGTATTCAAATGTTTATTCATTAAGACTACAAATTTTCTTTTTCATCACCACGGAACGGTGTATTTATATTGAAGTCGCGCTATCGATTCACTACGCGCTATATCATTTTCAAAAGAGCGGTTTCTAAAAATCCGCTAAAAATCGTTATTTCGTATACGCAATGTCTTTTCAATATTAAAAATATCATTACCAATGAGTACTGACGTCTTTAAGATAATCACAAGGTACTAAGAAGTTACTTCTTGTGAGATGTTATGAATTTTGCAGATTAAGTAAGAAAGTAATCAAACCGCATATCCGTTTCGTCTAAACAGCATAATATGTGCACCTTACAACACGAAAACCATCATTTGATTTAAAAGAAGTTGTTGAACTACTATCGTACTAAACATTTGTGGGTATAATCAGACCGCATATCCGTTTCGTCTTAATATGTGCATCTTACAACACGAAGACGATCATTTGATTTAAAAGAAGTTGTTATATTACTAAACATCTGTGGGTACCCGCATATTACGGCGCGATAATTTCGTAAATGTGCATTATCACTAGTAAGTCACGGCGAAAACTTGCGTTAGCCTAATTCAGATTATTTCTTTGTAAAGTAAACGTATTCAGTATGACCTATATTCTTACAAAACGCATATGCGATTTTTGTCCGTAGGTTATTTTTCAAAAGAACTAAATTTACTTCTATACTACCCGACTATATTATATATATAATCTACTTCTATACTACGTAGTTTGCTATCATATATGACCAAGTATGATCATCACTAACTCTCTCACGTTACTACGCACTTGCTACCTTTTAACAACAAAACTGACACCGTCTGTCGGTTCACTGAATGACCACGATCTACTTCATCGCAACTACTCGTCAATGTTGCGCATACTTAAAAGTATGAAATATAAAAATGGAAAGATCTCACCAGATTCATGACATTAAACGTCGATAAGACGTTTCGTAATTTTGAGGTAGCAACCGAGGTGCGCTCGTTGGCATGGCTGGCGCGCCGACTGTCTGCGCGGGCGGCGATAGCGTGGCGGGGCCGGTGCCGGCGACGTCGTCAGCATCTACGTCGGCAGCTATATGCGAACCCCTGTTTCGCTGAGCTACCCGCACGTTGTTTGACACCAATTGTTGAGACTTGCGTCCATTAACGCTGCTAGTTCACCTATATTTGATGGAGAACGGAGACGCGTGCTCTCGTAACGATGGGCGTTTTCTATTAATCAATCCTTAGTCAAAAATGTTATTCGCGACCAAAAATGGCCTATATTCTGATGTTAGGAGTATCTCTAAATTTAATTAAATAAAAGAAACTTATAACAAATCGTATAATTAATTTTAACAAAATCAGTAAAAGAACTTATAAAGCAAACACGGTATGATACGGAGATTCGTTCGAGAGCACGTCTGTCGACCAAAAGAGGCCGCACACCGGGTTTCGCAGCCTTTTATAGACGCGCCGCACGATGGCGCCACCACAGGAAGTTACACCTAACACTATATATTCTATCTTATTATTAATTTATAAATAAATAAAAAAAAAGGAACAGAATAGGGAATACTCTTAAAAACAATGAAATAGTGTAATCACTAAACATACAATCTCTTTTTGTAGGTTTCAATTTGTACTTCCAACAATTACATGCACTTCAAAACTGTTATAATATATTTAAATAATAAATATGACAATATATATATTTGCTCTAAAGTTCTCATCAATCTCTATACAATATTGTTTTTTATAATTTAGTTTTCTCCGGCTGTACGGTCTAAGGATCTTTGCCTGTTCCATCATTGAAAAGGAGATGGACGAATATGGAAAAAAAAAATAGTATTCTCTTTTTTGGCGCCAAAATATTTTTACTCTTTATATGAATTTGTGCACACCAAGAAACATCCTATACAGCTATATCGGTATTATAAACTCTTAATACAGTCCTATTGATAATTATTTATCAATATATAAATCAGAAATCGTAGGATATTTAACATATAGAAAAGAATTAAAGATTCCTGATAATTTATACATACTAACTTCGATTGCCATAAATATAATAGTATATTAAAAATATAATATTATTAATACATAATATGATATGTTACGTCCTATATAGAACAAACCCCAACATTGTTTTGCAATTTGATCCATCAAGTGACAAAATGCGAGATAGCGTGAGATTATCTAACAAAAACAAAAAACAAAAACGGTGAGTTGGCTCGCTCAATAATTCACCTAGCATATTATCTACGAGGAACATATACGCAGTGAAACCTCCACATCCATATGTACATATACACCTAACAGAATAACATACATCTGTCTAATCTCCGATAGAGACGACAATAGGATATCGTCCGCGTGCGAGCGAGACGCCGCCAACACTTTCATTGTTGGTCGCATTGATTGCTTTTCTTGGCGTTTGATAACATAATGTTCGGGAATTTGTTCTCGTGCAAAGTTTTCATGGTTCTAAAATACCGGTATGAGTAGGGTTGCCCACTTTACTTTATTTCTGGTAATTATACTTTATACATACATACAAATAAAGTATGCAAAAATACTTCATTTTCAATGTTGTATATTGTTTACTAGCTTTTGCTCGTGTTAATTTATCCCTTTAGGGGTGGAATTTATTAAAATTCTTTCTTAGGGGGTGGCTACGTCATAGTAGTTTTATGCAAGCAAAGTCTCAGCCCGATCGGTTTAAAATTGACAAAGTTTCATAAAAACTTTCATCCCGTATTTTATCCCCTTGGGGGTAGAATTAATCAAAATCCTTTCTTAGCGGATGCCTACGTCATAACATCTACCTGCATGCCAAATTTCAGCCCGATCCGTCCAGTTGTTTGGGCTGTGCGTTGATAGATCACTATGTCAGTCACCTTTGAGTTATATATATATTTAGATTAATTATTGTGTCATTAATTTCTAATCTATGGTATATGTACAGTGGCAGATAGCTTTATAGAGTAGGATAGAAATTAATTTATTCAAATAAACTTAATGTAAGCACTTTTGAATAGTCAAAAAAAATTTTTTTTAATGTATTTTCGTTTAGAATTGTTGTATATTTTTATTGTCACTTTTTGCCTTATAACCGTTTGTACACGTTCATTATAAGTATTCACCATTTTCTATCCATTGTTTGATTTACATCACACATACACTCCACTCATTCTATCACCTACATTTTGGTCCTACTTCAGTAGAATTACAAATTTACATCCTACATAACCAATTTATACGTTTTATTTTCAAAACAAGTTGGCAACCTTTATGCTTGGTATAAGCTGCGTTGTCCCAAATGGCGCACCGATTTCACGATCAATCAGTTGGCTATAGACATACCGGCTCTCGCCTCCTCTCTAGATATAGCGCGGTACAGCTGCACGGTTCATTAGTACATCCAATGAAATTATCGAGCCTCGCAATAGGCTTTTGTTCAATAAATCTCACCGCATTAAATCCATAAGCACTACTTAATTCGGTTAGTTGAACCGAGTGTTTAATTATACTAAGCTCTGGTGCGTTACCCACGATAGCGCATTATATAGAAGGGGGATATTAATATTTAATATAAATAAATGTATAATATTTTTTATATAATAACTAGCTTTTGCCCGTTAATTTATCCCCTTAAGGGTGCAATTTATCAAAATCCTTTCTTAGGGGATGCCTACGTCATAATACCTTTATGCATGCAAAGTCTCAGCCCGATCGGTTTGAAATTGACAAAGTTTCATACAAATTTTCATCCCCTATTTTATCCCTATGGAAGTAGAATTAATAAAAATCCTTTCTTAGCGGATGTCTACGTCATAACATCTACCTGCATGTCAAATTTCAGGCTGATCCGTCCAGTGGTTGGTTATATATAACTCAAAGTGATCCATCAACGCACAGCCCAAACCACTGGACGGATCGGGCTGAAATTTGGTATGCAGGTAGATGTTAGGATGTATGATAAGAGGAATCTAATTTGAAAAAAATAAAGTCTGTAATCGCTGTTATGGAGGCTGTTCTGTTTGTGTTCACAGACATTTGTGTTGTGTTAGTTAAATTAAGTAATCCTTACTTAATAATTATAAATGCGAAAGTAACTCTGTCTGTCTGCCTGTCTGGCTTTCACGTCAAAACTACTAAACCGATTTAAATGAAATTTAGTAAGCAGATAGTCTAGATCCTGAGGAAGGACAGAGGCTACTTTTTAAGGCGAAAAAGGGATTGTAAGGGGTCGAAAGGGAAGATGAAAGTTTGTATGGAAATATTGTCATTTTTACCGCTAGAAAGTTGAAACTTATTATTTAATCTGTTGATTAAATATAAATAAATTGACATTCAAAATCTGTAAAAAATAGTACCCTAAATAAAATAGGGGATGAAAGCTAGAACGATGAAATTTTCTTTGGCTTTTTTGGAATAATTTTTCTTCATTCGGTCAAGGTCACTATAACATACGGACAAAATCGCGGGCACAGCTAATTTATAATATAAAGAGAACGTCTATAAAAAAAAGGAGTATTTGAAATATTCAATCCCTAATGGTGTGTTTAAATTTTCGAAGTTTTTATGAAAAAATATTAGATGATACCCATTAAACTGGGAACTTCGTAAAAAGTTCCGTTCTAAAAGAATAATTAAAGAGGAGCTCGGTTGCAGTAAAGTGGTTGGGACGTTGTCAAGATATAAATATATAAGGGTTAAGATCATGTTGGAATATAATATAATAACGTGAGAATTTATTGACACGCAAAGAAAACTGATTTTCGCTATAATTTTATTTAAAATATTTTTTTCCCCTTTTATTTGTTTCACCGTTTTATTTATACGTATATATTTGGATTTATTTTAATTCTTAGGCTCCCACTGCGATTTGTTACAGGGTTAGTTTTTAATAGAAGTTTTAGCTGTATATATATTATATTATACATATTTTCCTAATTACACATATATTATACATAAAATATTATATTAAAGTATATAATAGATTTAATATCTAAATATATATAACTCTAAGGTGACTGACATAGTGATCTATCAACGCACAGCCCAAACCCAGGACGGATCGGGCTGAAATTTGGCATGCAGGTAGATATTATGACGTAGGCATCCGCTAAGAAAGGATTTTGATTAATTCTACCCCCAAGTGGATAAAATAGGGGGTGAAAATTTGAATGAAACTTTGTCAATTTTAAACTCATCTGAGACTTTGCATGCATAAAGCTACTATAACGTAGGCATCCTCTAAAAAAGGATTTTGATAAATTCCACCCCTAAGGACGGCGATCGAGCGAAGCCGCGGGTAAAAGCTAGTATAATATAAATAACGTGAGAATTTGTTGACACGTAAAGAAAACTGATTTTCATTGTAATAATAATAATGTGTTTATTTGTCAGAATATGTCATCATTATCACCTCAGCCCGGAAGACGTCCACTGTGATGGAGATATTCAGTGGATTATATACAGTAGCAAATATAATTTGTTCTCGTTCCGATCACAGATTCACGTTACATATAAACTGTTACTTAGCAACATGATTACTTATTTTAAATTAGAGCTTTTAGACCATTAGAGTTTTTCTTCTAAAATCAATGTGCCTAATACACTGATGAACAAAGGCCTCCCCCAAAGATTCACGACTATGGTATGGTATATATGATGTGATGGTAACCATACCATATAAACTTATGTAGTAATTATATATATAATTACGATATAAGTTTCATCATATTTTGCTGTGTCCAGCTTACAAATATTGATTCTGTAATCAAAGAATTAAAAAATACATTATCACTACATAGTATAAAACAAAATCGCTGTCGCTGTCTGTCCCTATGTATGCTTAAATCTTTAAAACTACGCAACGGATTTCGAAGCGGTTTTTTTTTAATATATAGAGCGATTCAAGAGGAAGGTTTATATATATAATACATGTACACCCGTGCTAAGCCGGAGCGAGTTGCTAGTATATTCTAAACATTCGTCTTTAATAATAACTTCTTATTTTAAAAACATTATGGAATATAATAGAAAGTCATTATTTCATTAATTGACAATATTTTATTTTAATTCAAAATAATACCATTGATTGTTATTGTTTGTCATTAAGAAATTCATTAATTGAACATTAACATTTTTTAAGTATCCATTAATATACGCGCTTTTTTAAAGAACGTGGTATTTATTTATTTATTTATTAGCATACAAAACAGTTTTCATATACGAAATATACTGTAGCCTTCGCAAGTTCTAAACATTTACAACAGTTACATGTCGGTTCCTATTTTATTATTAGTAGTAACTAGCAATCGAAAGTAATAATTGGTATATGAGAACTGGCCAAGTTAGAACTTAGGCTACAGTATATTATCCTAAGTTATAAGAAGAAATGATATTATATATTGTTATAAATACATTTCAGGACATACCATTGAACTTGGCACCCATTTAGATCTCACCTCTTTTGTCGTAGAAGTCAACAATCAAGGTATATATCATAATATTAAACTCGGCTATCATTTCACATTTATGTTTTTGATGGGATATAATAATACTAGGAGCGTGTAGTTCGGTACAAAACTGGATTGTAATCCAACACTATGTATGCCTAAGAGCTAAATTATATAGACGCATTCAATATACGCTAGATAATGTTATATAATGAAAAGTAAACTAAATAGAAAATGATATATAACTACGTAATGCAATGAATTATCATGTTAACAGAATTTTATTTATATTAAAGAAAAAAAATTGGTACAATATTACATATAATTTGTCTCTTTACGGTGGAAATTTAATTGTCTCCGGAACTGGACCAGTGTTGAATGAAAAATATCTATATTTCTATTAAAGACAAGAATTTCATTGTATTGGCGACACATTCGAACTATTGGATTATAATAAGAAGCATTATTTGAGTAAACCTGAAGATAGAAGGTGTTATAATTACGGTTGCGTGATCTAAATCTCGTATTAAAGTTTAATAGAGAAAGAAGAGTGGACGAGTCCAACTGATGATGAATAATTTTATGTATCAAGGTTAGGTCATTATTTTGTCGTCTTATATATAAAGGGTCCAGATTAAAGTATTTCAGACGTTCATTGTAAGATACATAGATAAGTATCTTTAATTAACGTCTTAGAATACTTTCAATTCGGTTACTATGTAGTCTATAGAATGGAGATAGCCGAGTTATATTCTAAAATATTACGTACGAGTGAGTAGTAGATACTAATTAAGCTTCTACTCTGCCGAAAGTTTTTAGTTGATCTTATTACATATCATAGTGGTCTCGAAATATTAGTTTGTCATCAAAAAGCACGCCCAGATCTTTTGCAAGTATTAAGACTTTATAATTAAGTTAACTAGACTAATTCGTGAAGAAATTCTTTAAATGTAAAAATATATAATTTAGTTCAGTTTAGATACTGACATCGTATAACATACACACGCAAACATACAATGAAATTGAGTATCTTCCTCTTTTTTATAGTAGTACAAAATTATATAACATTTCAGATAATGTGGGGCAACACTCAGTCTTTTAGTGTAATAAAACTGAAAAGAAAAAATTCGGTTTTAGGTTTAAAACACAAGTAAGAATATTGTACTAAAACGAAATTGTTTAACAGCCTCTTTCCAAGAACTCTAATAATGTCAAATTAGAGGATTTTTCAAGTTTACTTGGTCGCAAAGAATTTAATAAAATTACAGGTAAAATCGTGGCGTGGATGATGAAGTGTTTCCAATAATTTCGGGACGTTGCCCTTTGATAATAGACTCGGGGGACCTCATAACGTCTTTGATGACATCAATAAGTGGTCCCTTTTCTGAATTCTTTGTTACTTTCAAAGATTTTCCCTTCTCAATTTTTGATTTGAAGACTCGAGTGGCGGAAAAATGTTGATTTACTTACATACTTGTAAATTATAAAAGTAAACCTTTTTACCAGATTACTTAGAAATGTTTTAAATATATAATAATAATAATCATCATCTCAGGACAATTCACACAGCGCCATCTAGACCCAAGTTAAGCTAGCTAAAGCTTGTGTTATGGGTACTAGATAACTGATACATATACATAGATTTTTTTTAAATACATACGTATTATACATAGAAGACATCCAGATAGATACAAACAATCATACTCATAAATATAAATGTTTGCACCGTGCGAGGAATCGAACCCGCGACCATCGGTCGTAAAGCGGTGTGTTAGACCGCTAGGCCACCGAGGTCTTCGAACTTTTTGTTCTGTAATTCAACTTTTTTGTATACATACATACTAGCTGAAATCTCAACATATATACTACCTGAACCGACAAACGTTGTTTTTGTTATTATTTTTATTTATTTATTTATTTCAGGCTACTAGGCCCATATGCTAAATACCTTATAGACTAACATACATATGAAATAATATAAAAGTAAGATATTGAAACTGTCTGTGTGATCACGGCACTGACGGCGGCAATCTGCCACGGTAGCGCCGGTACACCACACCCTGTTTTGTCATATAACTTAATATTGTTATTAAAATATTGGTATTTGTGGCAGAAGGGTGAAAATTGTATATGTATTTTAATGTCCCATTATAAAAAAAAATGTATACAAGAATAATGTAGTCCGAAAATTTTTTTTTTGGGTTAATACATCATTAAGTGTATAAAAATACATAACAACCTGTATTATTATTACCGGTTAATTTTTTCGGAGAATTTTATATGTTACTAGCTTTATGGGCAAAAGCTAGCTGGCTTCGCTCGCGTTAATTTATCCCCTTAGGGGTGGCATTTATCAAAATCCTTTCTTAGGGGATGCCTACGTCATAGTAGCTTTATGCATGCAAAGTCTCAGCCCGATCGGTTTAAAATTGACAAAGTTTCATACAAACTTTTATTCCCTTGGGATTAGAATTAATCAAAATCCTTTCTTAGCGGATGACTACGTCATAACATCTAACTTCATGCCACATTTCAGTCCGATCCGTCTAGTGGTTTGGGCTGTGCGTTGATAGATCACTATGTCAGTCACCTTTGAGTTATATATATATTTAGATAGAGTTTATTTAAAGCAGAGACATCTTACAATTTAATGAATGACAAATGTTAGCTAAAACATTTGTGATTTCTAATTGAATATATTTAATCTTCACGGACGACCAACACAGGCAGACTTTCTTTCTATATATTATCCAATTCCGTGGGCAGTACTTAACTTCGTGTTAGAGTTTATATGCAGTGAAATTACAATGTATGAAACCGTCACACTTTATGTCGTAGTTACATCAAAGAAACGTACTCGTGGTGTCACTATATATACTGCAATGTTATTTAAGACTTTTCTCGTAAATTACTGTTTTAAATTTGTTACGGTCATTATTTGTAAGTTTTAGGAAAAAAAAACGGTATCTTACCACGTTTTATATATTTTTATTGAGTTCCAAATTATTTATACGTGTTTTTATGATAAAAACATAGGATCTTAAGTTTTCATTTTTATTGAGTCCCGGATATTGTGGGCGACAGATCTTTGTATGACATTTTCTTATTTTGAACCATGTTTTTATATACAACTAACTTTGCCATATAAATTAATAACGCTATAAAAAAATAGGGGTTGGTGATAGAAGGGTGAAAATGTTGGGTTGTATTTTTTAATGACAATAAAAAAATATAAATAATTTCGCCCAAAAAATAAAAAAATAATGTTAGGGGTGGACAACCCTTATCACGTATGAAAAATAGATAGTAGCCGATGCTCAGGCCTACTGAATATGTATATAAAATTTCATAAAAATCGGTCCAGCCGTTTCAGAGGAGTATGGTAACTAACATTATGACACGTGAATTTTGTATATAAGATTTTATACTTTTGTATTTTGGGAATAGGTATAAAAATTTACAATAAGATACCAAAGGATATATTGGAATTATTCTTAAATAAATTCAAAACATCTGTTAAATCATATTTACTGAGCAAGGCCTATTACTCACTAAACGATTACTTGAATGACGAGCGTGCATGGCAATAGTTTTCATGTTCGGGATTTTCATTTAATGTTAGACATAGACACCTATATAAATACCTATACATTGTAAATAAACTGGCTTTTAAAAAAAAGTAAATCAATTGAGTTTCTTGCCAGTTCTTCTCAATTGAATCTATATACCGAACTGGACGGTAGGGAAAAAAATGTAATGTAAATACTTGACGTTCATAAGCGGCTAAAATGTCCTACATGATTAAATGATTTTTGAATTTGAATTTTTGTTTAAACCTATAGTTTTGTATCAAATACACTACTTTGCTGTAGAGTCGGTGAGATGAGGTGAGGTACGTTGGCGATTATATTTTATGAGTACAATATTTTATGTACTATCAATCAAAATCGTAGTTACAGTTATTTATTCTACACCACTCTATAAAGGACAATCTTTCTCTTAAAGACGCCACAACAACCGTTCACCGACGTCCTGTATTCGTAAATTTGGAGGAACACATTTGAGGTCGTTAGCGCACTATTCAATATAACACATTACAAATTGCGTCACTAAATATACACTTTGTGTTATATATTACAATGCATCACCATTGAGAAAGTTTATTGTTATGATTTGTTTGTTTATTTGTAACAATTTATTTTGTAAACTTGCAGCATAAGCTTAAAAGTTTCAGTGTTCTAAGAAGAGAGCGAGTACAATGGCGGACTGATCCCAATAAAGTGATTATTTACAGTTAACATTTGAAAGCTTTAAAAGGTATTATAAAAACAAAAGTTAATTAAGAAGATCATAAGTTATATAAATCCTTATTTTCCTTACTTAATATTATAAATGCGAAAGTAGCTCTTTCTGTCTGTCTGTCTCGCTTTCACGCCAAAACTAATGAACCGATTTAAATAAAATTTGGTACACAGATAGTTTAGACCCTGAGAAAGGACATAGGCTACTTTTATTGTGAAAAAAGGGTTGTAAGGGGTTGAAAGGGGAGTTGAAAGTTTGTGTGGAAGTATTGTCATTATTAAAGCTAGAAGATTGAAACTTATTTTTTAGTCTGCTGATTAAATACTAGCTTTACACTCGCGGCTTCGACCGCGTGGACTATGGGTTATACTGCTTAGTAGTGGGATGTTATATTAATTCCATGAAGATGAGCTCTAATATTCGTAATTTTAAACTTTCAATTAAAGACCATATGGGAGACGATTTCAAGCATGCTGTTATGATATCTGCTCGCGTACCTACGTTAATGACAGGGAGTCTGTCGGAAATCTCCAGCAAATACAAAAGAAATCCCGCCCATAAGAGCAGAGGTGTTTCTAAGATCTTTTAATGTTCTATCCACGGCCTCTATACGTGCTCTATGGCTCATGGTGCATTCATCCCTTAAAGGCATCTTGTAGTAATTTACTAAGAGGCCCAGTTTTCTAGATGGAACATGTAGATTGTAGCTCAAGATTTACGTGTAGCGAAATTTTAAATTCAAATTCAAAAATCATTTATTCATGTAGGACATTTTAGCCGCTTATGAACGTCAAATTTTTACATTATAATTTTATTTTTTTTCCCTACCGTCCAGTTCAGTATATAGATCCAATTGAGAAGAACTGGCAATAAACTCAATCGAATTACTTTTTTTTTAAAAGCCAGTTTATTCACTTTTAAATTTATATAGGTGTCTATGTCTAACATTAAATAAAAATCCCGTGCATGAACAACTATTGCCATGCACGCTCGTCATTCAAGTAATCGTTTAGTGAGTAACAGGCTTTGCTCAGTAAATATGATTTAACAGATGTTTTGAATTTATTTAAGAGTAACTCCAATATATCCTTTGGTATCTTATTGTAAATTTTTATACCTATTCCCATAAAAGACCTATTGACTTTTTCTAAACGATACTTGAGGACAGCAAGTTTGTCTTTAAATCGAGTATTAACATTATGAATATTGCTGTTTTTCGGAAATAAGTCAAGATTTTTATAAACATATAGGATATATGAATATATAAATTGAGAAGCAACGGTGAGAATATTTGCCTCTTTGAATTTCTCTCTTAATGAGTCACAACTCTTCATACAGTAAATCGATTTTAAATATCTGCCGCTTTTCTCCATAATAATATTCCATAAGAGAGTAAACTATGAAAATAACTAAAATAGACCAATCTAGCAGTATCAGTATCAGTGTACTGTCTAACCTTACGCACGGCAAAAGCTGCTGAACTCAGTTTCACTGCAAGACTTTGAATTTGTGCACCCCATTGTGTTTTATTATCTAGTATGATTCCTAGAAAGACAGTAGATTCTATAAATTTGAGAGATTCGTCATTTAATTTTATGTTACAATTAGTATTAAAACTTTTAGACAGAGAAAAATTAACAAATTTTGTTTTTTTAGCATTTAACATAAGATTGTTAGTTGTAAACCAGTGCAAGAGACGCCGCAAAGCACTATTTACATCGTCATAATTATTAGTCACTCTCATTATTGCCTTGCCTTTATCCCATTATTAGGAGTCGGCGCAGTATGTCATTCTCTTCCACTGCTCTCTGTCGGTCGTCATATCTTTTATTCATATCATCTTTCACACAATCCATCCATCTTTTCTTAGGGCGTCCCCTCCCTTTACATCCATCCACATTCATATTATACACTTTCCATAAGACATGATCCTCGTTCCTCCGCATAACATGCCCATACCAGCTCAATCTGTTACCTCGCAACTTTTCTATAACTGGCGCAACTTTCAAACTTCCTCGTATATACACATTCCTTATTCTGTCATTCCTGGTAACTCCACACATCCATCCATCTGTCAATCATCAATTATTAGTAACTCTATTAACTTTAAAAATCAATGAAGTATCATCTGCAAATAACACTATCCTGCATCTAAATCTGGTAAAACTAGAATGAGCACTTTGTCCATCCGTTAGAGATGCAGCGTATAGTTTATATTTGCGTATAATGAGAACGTAATGCAATAACAATGGTTGGTTAATACAAAATGCACAACAGTATTTTCTATTGAATTGCAAACATTTTTAATATATATTTGAATAATTGCAATCACGTAGCGGACCAATAGCTATCTATTCGATCAGTCCGCATCCAGATAATCCCCATTGTATCCCGTCGCCGTCGGTGCGTCCGTCCGTCCGTCCTATAATAGCTATGTATCGTAAATTAAAAAAGATTGTGTTTCAACACTTTGTTTGTATTAGTATTACGATTTCCGTTTTGAATCTGAATTTTGTATATTTGTTTGTATTGCATTCTAAATAGAAAACAATGTTATACTCCTTTACGGCAAACTATACAGCTAGGTAGGTCCAATTTCGAGAAAGAGGTCAATCGTCGAATCCAACTCGGATGGGCAGCGTTCGGGAAGCTCCGATATATCTTTTCGTCCAAATTTCCGCAGTGTCTCAAGACGAAGGTTTACGACCAATGTGTGTTGCCAGTGATGACTTACGGAACAGAGACGTGGTCGCTAACTATGGGCCCCATCAACAAGCTCAGAGTCACTCAGAGGGCAATGGAGAGGGCTATGCTTGGAATTTCTCTGCGTGATCGAATCAGAAATGAAGAGATCCGCAGAATAATCAGAGTGACCGACATAGTTCGAATTGCGACACTGAACTGGCAATGGGCAGGGCACATAGCTCGTAGGATAGATGGCCGTTGGGGCAATAAAGACCTCGAGTGGCGACCGCAGACCGGAAGACGCAGCGTGGGAAGGCCTCCAGCAAGGTGGACCGACGATCTGGTCAAGATCGCTGGAAGGCATTGGATGCGAGCAGCGCAAGACCGATCGTCGTGGAGATCTTTTGGGGAGGCCTATGTCCAGCAGTGGACGTCTTCTGGGCTGCGATGATGATTATTATACTCATTTACTTAGTCACTTATAATATATATATATATATATATAGTAAGTCAATTTTACCAGAAACCTTGTAACTATGTAATAAATTCTTTCATCATTTGAACAAAATAATTATATAATAGAAACAAAATAAATATTTGACGGCCTTGATAGTCTAGCGGTTTAGCACACCTCAACTTCCAATGGTTGCGGGTTCGATTCCTCGCACGGTACAAATATGAGTATTTATATCGGTCTGACTGTTTTTTATATATATTATTTATGTACTTACAAAAAAAAATGTAGGTATTTATATCAGTTGTCTAGTACCCATAATATAAGCTCTGCTTACCGTGGGACTAGATGGCGCTGTGTTAATTGCCCAGGGTCTAAAATTGTCCAACTTTTCAATATATAACCCACTGACTAAAATACAGCCTGCAAAGATGTTAGGTGACTGACATAGGTATGATAGAGACCATACAGATCACTTAATACAAAGTAAACCGTGCCTATGTACCTACCTACGTGTTTCCCGCGCCTCTCCGCGTGAAAATTAACCTTTACTTTGTTAAAATAAGGTAATCTCCAAATAAGATTACTAACATTAAAGTAGCCTAAGTTACTACTGATAATTTATATATTTGAGGGAACTTTCACTCGCGCATTGGTAATGAGCTATGTGCGAGTGAAAGTTCCCTCAAAATCACTGCAGCCGTTTCAGAGATTAGCAAGGATAAACAATTAGAGTTTTTTTACAGTGCATTTAGTGAAAGGCTGTAAATTCGAAATTACAAATAGATTCTTCAATATAATTTATTTGTATAAATAGAGCGATACACAAAAAACACAATTTAAAAAAAATCAAAACTCAAAATTCCAAAATCATATACATATATATATGATTTATGATGTAATATCATTAGACACAAACATACACATCTGAGTTTAAACTCATTGTTTTATTCCCAACTTCCAGATACAACTTTGTTCAACTAGATGTTCTCTGAAAAATAACATGTTCTGATATCGTAGTGGTGTGCCGAGCAACTTTAACTTACTTCGGAGTCGTCCATCGAAATAACTTGAACTGACGGACTCATTTCAAGGATTACAATAATAGTAAGTCTTAAATAATAATAACTCTGTATAATATCTGTATTTTGTTACCGCACTATGTCGTTTTTATTTTTTTGTTTGTTTAATATTATTTTAATTGTTTAACTATAAACTAAACGTGTACAAAACGCTTCTGTATTTACTAAGCAATTTTATTTATGTGAGAATATTAACAAGGGTGTACTAAATATTAGTTCAATAAACATTATTACTTATCCAATTTTATAGAAAAAAAACTACTAACTAGGAAACTCGAATATAATTCACACAGCGCCATCTAGTCCGGAGCTAAGCAGAACTTGTTTTATACCAGACAAGTGATAGAATACTTAGATATTTTATTTTAATATACCTGTTGTAGAAATATGTAGTAAAACTATTTGTGACTGTAAAAATGTATTTAATGGTAAGATGGTAGACAGTGAAGTGACATAATATATAATTTAGTTTTTATAGTTTTGATTAAAGAATACAAGAAAACTTTAAATATATTAATATCAAAAGAGTTTCTCAACAAAAACAATCACTCACAAATAGAAAGAAAAAAAGAAATAATCTTTATTCAAATAAACTTAATATAAGCACTTTTGAATAGTCAAGTTTTTTTATTCTACCGCTTATTCGGAATGCAGATTCATCACAAGAAACTTGTGTATTACTCTTTTAAATTATATTTAATTAACAACAATGATAAGGCATGCGACAATCAACATAGAAACCGCTACGCACTTAATCTCTGTTCAATCAGATAACATTGTCAGCGCTACGAATTTTAAGTTAGATATTTTCTACAAAAACATTATTATCATTTATAATAAGCTTTTTTAAAAACAAAATATTTTATAAGACATTTGAATTTTTGTACTTGTGATTGTATGCATCGTGTGGGGAATCAAACCCGCGACAATTGTAAGTAAGGCGGTGTGCTAAATGCTACACTACCGAAGCGAATCATAATGATTTACAAGTCCCAAAGGCTCTGCAGCAATTTATATTATGTATGATTTTGTGTAGAAAAATTAATATATTGTAGAATCTACATTATTTTTATTAATGGAACTTATTATATTAACATTAAAACGTTAAACAAATTATTAAAAAGGTATCTAATTTTGAACAGTGTTTATTTAAAAGAGAAACACGCTAGTTTCCCGCTCATTCATCTCGTGATAAGTCTAATCTGCGTTCTAAATTAAGACTATTCAACGGTACAAGAATATAGAAATATTCTTATTGAAATATATTTAATATAAGCAATATTAAATTTACTTCAATAGGATTATTTCTATTTCTATTTCAAGAAAGGGCAAAAATGTTGTTAATGCAGGAATGTATTCATATGTATCTGTATAACGAGCTGATCCCGCGACTGCGTCCGCGTGGAATTTAATTTAGTTGTTCTAAAATAAAAGTAGCCTAAGTTACTCCCTTTTACATCAGCTACTTACTAAAAAAGTCCCATCATCAAATCGGTCCAGCCATTTCAGAGATTAGAATTAAACAGACCGACAGACAGACAGACAAAAATTGTAAAAATGTTATTTTGGTGTATGTACCGTATTTATATTCATTTATTACAATACTTATATATAAATAAATAATCCTGGACAATTAACACAGCGCCATCTAGTCCCACGGTACGCAGAGCTTCTGTTATGTGTACTAGACAACTGATGTAAATACATAGATATTTGTTTTTCTTTGTAAATACATGCATAATATACATAGAAAACATTCCAGACCGTCACAAACAAATATTTGCACTCTGCGAGGAATCGAACCCGCGACCATCAGAAGTAAAGCGGTGTGCTTAACCGCTAGACCACCGAGACCGTCAAAATAGAGGTCAATTAAGATTCAAGTCACCTGATAACGAATATAACTACGTCGTTGTCAATATTTACTTGGCTGGAGACAAGCGTGATGGCGGGGGGTGGGCGCGGGGGCGGGGGCGGTTTATTTTGTGATGGCTTGTTCAAAATCCAATCACTGTTTGACCCGTTCGTCATTTAAATGAAAATTACGCCTGACGGCCCTCCATCTGCATTCAAATTGGGGATCAAACAAAAATTGTACCCCATACAGCGGGCAGCGGGCAGCGGGGGACGGGGTGGGGTCGCCGTGAAATATCGGGCCGCTCCTTTCAAGGGCAATTTATTGTGTCACATCTACTACTGTTACAGCCTTCAAGCCACTCAAGTGTCCGTTTGTATCTCCCGCCGTCCTGGCACAATTATGTTTAATAAAAATATTTCTAAATCGATCGGAACAGTACTGCAATACAAAAATAGAAAATCCCTAATGTACTTACGTATTCATAAGCAGTGTAATGCGATTCGTTTCAGGAAATTCCATGTTCAAAGGTTGGAAAATGAATTTTCGACTAGCTGTATCCGCGACTTCGACCGCGTGGAATTTAACTTCATTTTCTAAAAAAAAACTAAAATAAAATTAGCCTAAATTACTCCTTATTACATCAGCTACGTGCCAATAAAAGTCCCGTAAAAATCGGTCCAGCCAGTTCAGAGATTAACCGGAACAAACAGGCAGACACAAAATTTGTAATAAATGTTATTTTAGTGTAAGTACCGTATATATTATATGCATATAGTAAAAAATGTTTGAAACATTTTACAAACAGACACTCCAATTTTATTTATATGTATAGATGTCGGGTCGGGTCGGTCCGGCCGGGACGGGGTAGCGGCCGGTCCGGCCGGGACCGAGCTATTCGCCCACTAATTGGGACACCTCGTTACCTTTGATTGGATTGCAATTTCTTATTTCGACACGAGCCCACTATTACGGACTACGTGTTATGTAGAACATCTACCTGTATACAGTATATACTATAATAGAAATAGAAATAATCTTTATTCAAATAAACTTAATATAAGCACTTCTGAATTGTCACATTTTTTGTCACATTCTACCACTCATTCGGAACGCAGTCTCATCACAAGAGGAATGAGCAAGAAACTTGTGTGTTCTTTTAAATAAATGTTGTTTTAAATAGATTTACATTAACAGGGATTAGGCATGCGACAATCAGCATAGAAGCCGTTACGCACTTTGTTTAAATTACTAGATTTGTTTCTCATATCCGTTACTAGATGGCGCTGCTAGATAAATTGAAACGCGCTAATGTTTAACTTTTGTCCCAGCCCATGCACTGGAATTGTATTTATGAGAAATTAAACGTCCGGTGAAGCTGTAAAGGCCAGCTACGGCCAACAGCATTAGAGTAGTCCGAATAAAATATTTTTTTTATTTGTGTTGAACGGGGGATCGATTGGTGGGGACAATCGATCGGGATCGGGACTGTTACGACGACCTGAGCCGAGGTTCGAACCCCTAGCGGTGCCCTCAGACTAAAGTCGTTCCGTCAGGCGGGAGTTGGCCTTCAGCCGCTCCATAAGTCCTTCCTTTGGTTTGAAGTGCCATCTGCACTCGCCCCCTATCGTTAGCTGTAAAGGCCACCTGCGGCCAACACCACTAGAGTAGTCCGAAAAAAAAATTTCTTTGGTCACGGCAGTGACGACTATTCGCAAGGTAAATAGTTGTGTGTTTTATGGTAGTGCCCTCTATAGTAAATTGTGTTAAACACACTTAATCTCTGTTCAATCAGATAACATTGTCAGCGCTATGAATTTTAAGTTAGATATTTTCTACAAAAACATTATTATCATTTATAAATTCTTCATTTTTAAAATAAGCTTTTTTACATAGAAAATATTTTATAAGACATTTGAATCTTTTTTTCTGGTAAATTGAGTACAGACTGGCAGTTTGTTGTAAACCCTTACGCAATTTGCATAAAACGAATTACTAACTTTCGTCAAACGGCACTTAGGTAAAACTAGTTTGTTGACATTACGTAAGCTTTTATTAGTGTAACCACCTACTTTTTTAAAACTGTTAATGTTTTTCCTGGCATACATGATATTTTCATAAATGTATTGAGAAGCAACGGTGAGGATATTTGATTCCTTAAAGCACTCTCGTAAAGACTCCCTGGAACCCATACTATAAATGGAGCGAATGGCCCTCTTTTGTAAAATAAATACTGTATTTATATCAGCTGCTTTGCCCCATAATAAAATACCATACGACATAATGCTATGGAAATAGATAAAGTAGACAAGTTTAGCCGTTGCCACGTCTGTTAATTGTCTAATTCTTCTTACCTATACGGTAAGCGGCAGAACTAAGTCTATTCGCCAATTTAGAAATGTGAGCACCCCATTGCAGTTTGGAGTCTAATGTGATACCAAAAAATACAGTATAATTAACATTGTTAATAAGTTTATTGTTTACTAGCTACTGTTACTGTGCATGTATTATATACTAGCTGTTCCCGCGACTTCGTCCCCGTGGAATTTAACTTTATTTTTCTAAAATAAAAGTAGCCTAAAGAACTAAAAATTATTTTGTACGTCTTAATTTATTCGTTCCATTAAGTACTGATAGGTTCAAACTAATACATTTACATCCTGCATCATCCCTTATTTTAGCCCCATGGGGGTTGAATTTATCAAAATCCTATTTAAGCGAACGTCTTCATCATAGTAGCTCCAATCTTTAATTTCAGTTCAATCAGTCGAAAGTCTAAGAAGATTTATACAAACTTTCATGTCCTATTTTATCCCCTTAGGGGTGAAATTAATCAAAATCCTTTCTTAGCGGATGCCTACGTCATAACTTCTACCTGCATATCAAATTTCAGCCCAATCCGTCCAGTGATTTGTGCTGTGCGTAGATAGATCACTATGTCAGTCAGTCACCTTTGAGTTATATATATTTAGATATAAACCTTCCTCTAGAATCACTCTATGTATCTATTAAAAAAACAGCTCCAAAATCCGTTGCGTAGTTTTAAAGATTTAAGCATACATAGGGACGTACAGACAGCTACAGCGACTTTGTTTTATAATATGTAATGAAACTGTATAACGTAACTAACTATTCTAGAAAGTTCTCGGAGCATCATTCCATTAATTTGCATAAGATGATGGGAAGATTATGATCCATCATCTATAACAGATAATCCTACACTATTAAATTGCCAAGTTTAGCCTTAATTCACTAGTCTTTACCCGCGACCTCGACTGGCATATTATCATGGATTGAATATGATCAAAAGCAATATACTCTTCTCCATTTAAACAACTGATGTATGCAGAATTTTATGAATAATAATAATAATATAATAATAATCTCAGGATAATTCACACAGCGCCATCTAGACCCAAGTTAAGCTAGCTAAAGCTAGTGTTATGGGTACTAGATAACTGATATAAATACATAGATAATTTTTTTTCGTAAATACATACATATTATACATAGAAAACACCCAGACCGATGCAAACAATCATACTCATGAATACAAATGTTTGTGCCGTGCGAGGAATCGACCCGCGACCATCGGACGTAAAGCGGTGTGCTAGACCGCTAGACCACCGAGGTCGTCATATTGATGAATATTGGTCGAGTATTGGATACTAAAATCAATTTGCTGTAATAGTCTAGTAAATAAGGTAGAATGTCTGTCAGGAGTGTACCTGTGTACCAACTTACCACACGGACACCCCGGGTTCGATTCCCAACATCGACTTTTTATGAACAATGGTAGAATGGCTTAGTCAGGAGTGTACCAACTTACCACACGGGCACTCAGGGTTCGATTCCCGCCATCGACTTTTATTATTCCGACAGAGAGCAGTGGAAGAGAATGACATACCGCGCCGACCCCAAATCTAAATATATATAACTCAAAGGTGAGTGACTTAGTGATCTATCAACGCACAGCCCAAACCACTGGACGGATCGGGCTAAATTTGGCATGCAGGTAGATGTTATGACGTAGGTATCCGCTAAGAATTTTGATTAATTCTACCTCCAGGGGGTTAAATAGGGGATGAAAGTTTGTATGAAACTTTGTCAATTTTCAACCGATCAGGCTGATACTTTGCATGCAGAAAGCTACTCAGACGTAGGCATCCCCTAAGAAAGGATTTTGATAAATTCCACCCCTAAGGGAATAAATTAACGCGAGCGAATTCGCGGGCAAAAGCTAGTAAGGGGATAACGGCAAGGCAATGATGAGTCTAGTAAATAAGCTACATTCACATTTATAATATTAACGAGAACATTTTTATTTTCAATACTTATATATTTGCGTTTCAATAATTTCGATGATAAGAACACGTCCCGTAGAAGCCTACTCACCGCCACTAACAAAATTACATATATATAACGTACTAATTTCAGTACCAATAAATTAAGCTATTTGTCTGTATGGAAGCATTTATGGGAGAAGTTTATTTATGGACAAAGATCCTCCGTCAAAATGAAACCGAGCTATAACAATTTTATGAGGGTAATACTCCGCATGAGTGGAGTCATGAGCGAAAGTTAAAATCTATTAAGTGTGGTGTCTTAATATTAGTAATGGATCAAGTTAGACACATACACACACCCAGCAAGCGTACACAAAGTAATGGTCTCATATAAATAATAAATAATCTCAGAACAATTCACACAGCGCCATCTAGATCCAAATTAAGCTAGCTAAAGCTTGTGTTATGGGTACTAGACAACTGATACAAATACATAGATTTGTGTTTTTTCGTAAATACATACATATTATACCGATACAAACAATCACACTCATGAAAATAAATTTTGTACCGTGCGAGGAATCGAACCCGCCACCATCCTAAGTAAAGCGGTGTACTAAACCGCTAGACCACCGAGGCCATCGTTCGTTAGTCTCGCTAAAACTCGAGAACGGCTGAACCGATTTGGCTAATTTTAGTCTTGAAATATTCGTGGAAGTCCAGGGAAGGTTTAAACGGTGATAAAATATGAAGAAATTGCATGTAAAATAGTAGAAACAACAATTTTATTTTCCCATACAAACGGCTGATACCTGTCAAACAGGGTGCGTTCAGAAATTTATGCGGAATAGAGTTCGCGTGGTCAGCTAGTATGTGATAAGAATACGTTGCTATTTTGAACAGAATGGGATTTGAAAGATCTATGTGCAACATATCGTATGCATCTTAAATTCCCTCAAGAGGCTTTAGTATTGTATACTATATATATATATATATATATATATATATATATTACTAGTAGTAAAATGAAGAGACTAATTGAACTTTCACTTGAACTCGAAATATAATGATTTCGTCTGAGTTCAAGTGGAAAGATTAATAAATTGGCAGTGATAATAATGCAGATATAATAATGGATATAAGACAGACAACTGGAGTTCTGTATTTTCTCGGACGGTACATCGTCCGGAACGGCGTATCCTGAGTTCGTAAAACTGGAGCATTTTCCGGATATTTATTTGTTCCGTTCAGCTAATAATATGCGCTGTTGGGAGAGTAATCGGTGAGGCGGGGAGATCAGTTCCGCTGTGTGGTCAGCGAGGCACAACCTACTGTGGCTCTGTGGTAAGGTGGTCACGATGTTTATTACCATAATGCAGTAACCTGTGTGGACTCTACGGTAAGATGGTCATGATGTTTTTTACCATAACGCAACGAACGACCGCTACCGTCCACTACAGATCCAAACATATCTTCTACAAGCTGATCCGCGTAACTTCGCCTGCGTTTCATTTCCCTACCTTTTACAATATCTTTTATTGCAGCTCCGCTCCTATTGGTCGTAGCGTAATCTTATATAGCTTAAAGCCTTCCTCGACAAATAGACTATCCATCACAAAAAAATTTTTCAATTCGAACAAAAAGTTCCTGAGATTATAAGCTGAAAATTAGTTTGTTTGTTTGAACGCGGATATTTTTCGGATATTTATTTGTTACGTTCAGCTAATAGTATACGCTGTTGGGAGAGTAATGGGCGAGGCGGGGAGATCAGTTCCGCTGTGTGGTCAGCGAGGCACAACCTACTGTGGCTCTATGGTAAGGTGGTCACGATGTTTTTAACAATAATGCTACTGCATCGTGACATTAATATAATGCAGTAACCTGTGTGGACTCTACGGTAAGGTGGTCACGATGTTTTTAACAATAATGCTACTGCATCGTGACATTAACATAATGCAGTAACCTGTGTGGACTCTACGGTAAGGTGGTCACGATGTTTTTAACAATAATGCTACTGCATCGTGACATTAACATAATGCAGTAACCTGTGTGGACTCTACGGTAAGGTGGTCACGATGTTTTTAACAATAATGCTACTGCATCGTGACATTAACATAATGCAGTAACCTGTGTGGACTCTACGGTAAGGTGGTCACGATGTTTTTAACAATAATGCTACTGCATCGTGACATTAACATAATGCAGTAACCTGTGTAGACTCTACGGTAAGGTGGTCACGATGTTTTTTACCATAATGCACATACTTCTACTAGCTTCTACTACTTCTCTACTTCTACTTCTATTCTATTAGCTGCCCGCGCAACTTCGTCTGCTTTTCATTTCCCCACCTTTTGCAATATTTTTCGTTGCAGCTCTGCTCTTATTGTTCGTAGCGTAATCCTTATCGTTACTAATATTATAAATGCGAAAGTAACTCTGTCTGTTTGTCTGTATGTCTGTCTCGCTTTCAGGTGAAAATTATTGAACCGATTTAAATGAAATTTGGAACACAGATAGACTAGACCCTAGGACATAGTTTACTTTTTAATGTAAAAAAGGGTTGTAAGGGGCTTGAAAGGGTAGGTGCAAGGTTGTCCATATAACCTATTATCGTCATTTTAAAGCTAGAAGCTTGAAACTTTTTTATTTGAATTTTATTGGGTTAGGTCATTAGATATATTGTAGGGGACGGTAGAGAAGAAAATATAAAAAAAAAATACGTTCATAAGCGGCTAAAACGTCCTACAAAAATAAATGATTTTTGAATTTGAATATGTTTATATATTCACTCCTATAATGAGTAATGAATGACATTTCCAAATCAAAACTTCTTTTTTCTTTTTTTTTTTAATGTTTTAAAATATAATGTAGCAAATAGTGGGTGACGCAGTTGGAATCGAGCCACAACGCGAGCTTCAAAGCGTTCGTGGCCCTAGTCCCCACCAATATGCTGCCCACCTTCATGAAGGAGGACTACTGGCCGAAGGGGTGGTGTATCGGCGCTACCGTGGCAGATTGCCGTCGTCAGTGCCGTGACCATAGAGACAATTTTATTTTACATATTTGATTATTATTTCTTATGTATGTTAGTCTATAAGGTATTTATAATATGGGCCATGTAGCCTGAATTAAATAAATAAATAAATAGGTTGCATATAGTTCATTCAGTTTTTAATTATATTACGTAACATCTTAAACAACCGAAATGCACAAGCATGAAACTGCAGTTGCCTTTTTCATCGTAAAAAGTGTTTATTAATTGAAAAAGTAAGTGATGTTGAGGATAATGGAGCGGTGTTCATGTTTGACGTGGGTGCCGCCCCCGCCTCCACCCCCGCCCCCGCCCCCAGCCCCCTGCGGCCGCCACTCACTGCTGGATTGCATTTGATTGTGACAAGCTTTTACTAACTCCTGACCCAAGACGCGCCCGTCATTGTTTGTTAGTAACTCAATATAAAATTGAAATGTTTAACAACTATGAAGACAGTGTTGTCTCAAGGGTCTCCAACACGCGGCCCGCGGGCTGCTTGCGGCCCGCCGCGCCGATGTGTTTTCTGCGGCCCGCCGATGTGTTTTCTGCGGCCCGCCGATGTGTTTTCTGCGGCCCGCCCATGTGTTTTCTGCGGCCCGCCGATGTGTTTCTGCGGCCTGCCGATGTGTTTTCTGCGGCCCGCGGGCTGCTTGCGGCCCGCCGATGTGTTTTCTGCGGCCCGCCGATGTGTTTTCTGCGGCCCGCCGATGTGTTTTCTGCGGCCCGCCCATGTGTTTTCTGCGGCCCGCCGATGTGTTTCTGCGGCCTGCCAATAGCATACGCCCATTATTTAAATTATTAACCGGTTCTTAACACGAATAATTTTATGACAAATAAAGTTATTTACCTCTCTCGACGTTTCGAGTAGGTTGCACTAGCCGTGGTCACGTGATCAGTCGGCTCGTGTCTACGGCTAGTGCAACCTCGAAACGTCCGATGTAAAATTATTCGTGTTAAGACCCGGTTAATAATTTAAATAATGTATATTAAACACGAAAGTTTAAAAATAGCATAGGCTCTCTGTAAAAAACCACAACAAATAAGTAAATAAATATATAATAAAAGTAATTTTAATGTAAAATAAAAACAAAAATAAATTATATAAACACATATGATGCGACCCGCCATGCAGAAAGAGCCAAAAAATTTTTTTGGCCCTTGATTTTTAAAACGTTGAAGTCCGCTGTCCTAGTCAGTTCGGTTTGAAACGCCAACGTACAAAGTGGAGTAGCGAGTTTGATCCTGAACGACGTAAATTATTAGTGAGTTACTGCCAGTAGGTTTATATTATTATATTAAAGAAACAAACCATGCTTGTCTTAATCATTACATAGTATAAAACAAAGTCGCTGTCGCTGTCTGTCCGTCCCTATGTATGCTTAAATCTTTAAAACTACGCAACTGATTTTAAAGCGGTTTTTTAATAGATAGAGTGATTCAAGAGGAAGGTTTATATATATAACTAACTGTTCCCGCGACTTCGTCCGCGTGGAATTTAACTTTATTTTACTATTATAAAATATTTTTCTAAAATGAAAGTAGCCTAAGTTACTCCTTATTATATCAGCTACCTGCCAATAAAAGTCCCGTCTAAATCGGTCCAGATATTTCAGAGATTAGCCGGAACAAACAGATAGACAAAAAATATTATTTTGGTGTATGTACCGTATTTATATTCATATGCATGTTGTAAAAAACGGTTATTTCAATATTACAAACCTACACTCCAATTTTTTTCATATATATAGAAAATGTACACCCGTGCGAAGCCGGGGCGAGTAGCTAGTAATATTATAAACGCGAAAGTTCATAAGTATGGATGTTTGTTACTCTATCACGTAAAAACTCACGTATTCATGAGTATGATTGTTGTATCGGTCTGCGTACTTCTATGTATATTATTTATGTATTTCCAAAAAAAAAAGTATCCATGTAATCATATCAGTAGTCCAGTGCCCATAACACAAGCTGTGTTTTAATATCATTCATCAATATGACAATCTTGGTGGTTTAGCGGTTTAGCACACCGCTTTACGTCCGACGGTCGCGGGTTCGATTCCTCGGACGGCACAAACCTTTGTATTCATGAGTATGCTTGTTTGTATCGGTTTGGTTGTTTTTTATGTATAATATGTATGTATTTACGAAAAAAAAATTATCTATGTATATGTATCAGTTATCTAGTACCCATAACACACCCATACCTCGACCAGACACAGTCTAATCACTCCTCTCCATCCTAAAGAAATCGCTATTTAGCGATAAGGCCGCCCATTGTCACCTCTATATTATACTTATGTTTCTTTTTTCTTTTTATATTTGATGTACATATTAATTTATAGAATAGAATAGAATAGAAAATCATTTATTCAAATAAACTTAATTTAAGCACTTTTGAATAGTCATAACAATTTGTTTTTTATCTACCACTCGTTCGGAAAGCTGTCTCATCACAAGAAGAACGAGCAAGAAACTTGTGTGTTGCTCTTTTAAATAATCCTTGTAAGTTTACATTTACAAGTCGAAACGTGTGAATACAAACTACCAACAAGCACTAATTTTTTGGGTCAAATATAATCATGCAATAAGATTAAATCAGTCGTAGTGATAAGAGCAGACCAGTCCCTACAAGCAGCACTCGTTCACGAGTATGACGGATGAGCCAGCCATCACTGCGCTCGACCATATTTTAGGGAGCCCATTGACCCGGCCCACCACGCCGCCACATGTCTGGACATTTTAGGGAGCATGACTACGACCACGTCACAGCTACAAAAATTACTATATGGTAGTTACAGTATTCGCACTTTACATAAGGATGCATGCGGCAATCAATACAAAAGCCGCTACGCTATCATATATCAAGAAAGCAGTATGTAATTATTCCTTCTGTGAGAGGAACAATAAAGTGTTTTTTCATTTTATTTCATTTCAACCGGAATTATTATCATGTTAGAGTTATACAAAACTTAATAAAATCAGTAATCAGTTGGCTCTTTGAGAAACAAAATGCTTAATACTTGTTTGTTTTTAAATGAACTTTAATTATACACTTGATTATAATTATAAAGTTCACCCACGTTCACTTATTAAGATGTTCAAAACTTTATACAAACAGTTTGTTTGTATAATGTAGACAGATCGAAACTGCCTGTGCCTTTTTATGTTTACAAATATTCAGTATAAAGGAATGAAGATATCATGTTTCCGTAGCACGCGTCTGTCATGACCATCAGGGAATAAATCATGCCTCCCACCGCTGCAGGGGAGAGCAAGATTGGATTTTATGACGTTTTCCGTGACTTAATAATACCTTTTATTTAGTCTTCGTTGAACGACACGCGCTGCCGAATGACTGCTAAATAACACTGGGTGTTTTTGTGTATGATAATGGAATGGTGCACCCGCCTGCGCTGGCGGGGCACCAGTGGAAGATTGTAAGATGAGCATAATCAGGTCCGTTGTTCATCTCGGTAAATCGATGGCGGTTTACGCTGGCGGGGCATCAAGGAAGAATAATAAGATGAGTTGCTCATCTCGGCAAATTTACCATGAATTTAACACTAGGGGTAGAATAGAAAATCATTTATTCAAATAAACTTACATTGAAGTACTTTTGAATAGTCATCACATTTTTTTAATCTACCGCTCATTCGGAAAGCTGTCTCATCACAAGAAGAACGAGCAAGAAACTTGTGTGTTGCTCTTTTAAATAAATTTATTCTTACTTTACAATTTAAGTTTAAACTAACGACAAAATGGCTTCTTCTGCAGACATTCTTATAAACTATTGTACTTCTGATTACTGATTATTTTATACTCTTCTACATCTAAATATATATGTATAACTCAAAGGTGACTGACTGACATAGTGATCTATCAACGCACAGCCCAAACCACTGGACGGACCGGGCTGAAATTTGGCATGCAGGTAGATGTTATGACGTAGGCATCCGCTAAGAAAAGATTTTGATTAATTCTACCCCCAAGGGTATAAAATAGGGGATGAAAGTTTGTATGAAACTTTGTCAATTTTAAACCGATCGGGCTAAAATTTTACATGCATAAAGCTACTATGACGTAGGCATCTCCTAAGGAAGAATTTTGATAAATTCCACCCCTAAAGGGATAAATTAATGCGAGCGAAGCTGCGAGCTGAAGCTAGTTTAGTAAAAGACGAATCAATCGCGTTTCCAAATTGTAAGTTAGAATTAAATAAATTAATTAAATTAACTTTCTTTGCTTTTAAAAAACCCATCATCCCCTAAGAAAGGATTCTGATAAATTCCACCCCTAAGGGGATAACTAACGCGAGCGAAGCCGCGGGCAAAAGCTAGTTACGTTATATGTCTGAAATTTACTTTTATTAGAATAAACTACTTAAAGACAACTAAAACTGGAATATAAATACAGCCCCTAATCGTATCGCTAATAACGTTAACGTTCTTTCTCCCCTAAGTAGACGATATACAAAGAAAGCAGCGACTGATCCTAATCTAGAGCAAAAATAGTGCTCCAAATCCAGTACGGTGAAGATATCGATAAAAAATTGCCCTAAATTGGATATATCTCTTTATAGCAGTCGGTTAAATATGAAAGGTTACTTAATTTTCTTTATTTCGAGGTAGGGTTGTAGCGGTGTGTGCCCTCATATGTCTGGATTAACATAACAAATCCCTAAAAAGGGCCAAGTGGCGGTCTGATGTGATTATGAGCGACGTACACCGGCCTCAACTTTCCTAACACATTATCAAAATTAAATGTATGAATGAAACAATTTCCAAATGGATTTTCTGTACGGTATACGATAGGTTTTATGCTGTAGAAATTCATTAACAGCCCACTGTTGGGAATGGCCAGATTCACAAAGCATTCAACTGTTCGTTGTTATCTCCTCTCCCAAAATATATTTTTGGGGATGAGGGAAGGAGAAGGCAACAGTACCATGTCAGCTTAACCTCCATTTGGTTCCCCTGGAAATTATGATAAATTCCAGGTGTTTATCATCCTTCACTGGTGCCCCGCCAGTGGATACCGTTAGCACAGACGGGTGCACAAACTTGCTTCTTTGCTTAAATTAATCAATAGGTTTGTATGTTTGCATATAGTGTTTTAAAATCATTTGCTATACATATTATTGTATTATATACATATATACCTACTGGCAATTTTCAGTGTTACTAAAGCAATGGCCTCTTTATGTGACTGTTGCCATGGGCAATGGGAAAGAAGTGGGTAATGCAAGTAAATTCAGCTCCATTTCCCGCCGGCAATTCACTGCGGCCTGTCACATGAAACTATATATAAATATTTGACTACCCACTATATGTACCAGTAAATCATACTATACTATGTGCGCTGTAGTATGGCGCGGGTGACAGTTGCTCCATTTAAAAAATGCTACATTTAACAGTAACTAAATTTACGTTACTGCAGTTATTAGTCGACATCACAGAAGACCGAAGAGCTAACAGCTACCTCGGACAAAGAATTAGTCTAGCTATTCAAAGAGGGAACGCTGCCAGTATCAACGGTACTTTGCCTAAAGAGATTCCTTTTAATAATATATTTTAGTTATTACATTATATTTTTTAAACTTTTTAATTTTAGGTTCTTAGTTGTACAATTAAGTTATGTTATGAAAGTGGTCAGATGAAATACTAAGTCATAATTTTTAAATCGCGGTACCTTTCAAGTGTGAAATGGAACTGTCATTCGCGCCATGTAACAGTGCACGTGGTATACCCGTGTGCTGGTGTTGCTATGTTTTGAATAATTCAATACTTGTATATGGTTTTGCGTAAGGAACATTAGAATTTTGTTTCTAGAATTCTCTATTTTGACTATGATTGATGACACAGAGTAACACATTTCGATTTCGTTTAATAATAACCGTTTGCTGATTTACTGGTTTAGTTCATAGTTTCGTAGGATCGCTACTTCCTTTTGTAGTACTTGGTTATATTACTAAATTATTACTACTAAATTTACTTCAAGTCCAAATATCTTAATCGTGGCAGATAAATGCAGTAATCATATATACATATGTATATATTAAATAAATATGTTACTTGTATTCAAGCTATGATTATATTACACAACTAGCTTTTGCCCGCAGCTTCGCTCGCGTTAATTTATCCCCTTAGGGGTGGAATTTGTCAAAATCCTTTCTTAGGGGATGCCTACGTCTGAGTAGCTTTATGCATGCAAAGTCTCAGCCTCATCGGTTGAAAATTGACAAAGTTTCATACAAACTTTCATCCCTTATTTTGTCCCCTTGGGGGTAGAATTAATCAAAATCCTTTCTTAGCGGATGCCTACGTCGTAACATCTACCTGCATGTCAAATTTCAGCCCGATACGTCCAGTGGTTTGGGCTGTGCGTTGATAGATCACTATGTCAGTCATCTTTGAGTTATATATATATATTTAGATAGAGTCTTTCAATCAACACTTTTACGAAATTTTATCCTTATATATTTTTCTTCCATTGACTATACATACTTATAATTCATCCATTTAAGTCACTCTTCTTTTTATATATTTAAAATTCATCAAGATATTTTATCCTCTTGGGGGTAGAATTAATTAAAATCCTTTCTTAGCGGATGCCTACGTCATAACATCTACCTGCATGCCAAATTTCAGCCCGATACGTCCAGTGGTTTGGAGTGTGCATTGATAGATCACTATGTCAGTCATCTATGAGTTATATATATATATTTAGATAGAGTCTTTCAATCAACACTTTTACGAAATTTTATCCTTATATATTTTTCTTCCATTGACTATACATACTTATAATTCATCCATTTAACTCACTCTTCTTTTTATATATTTAAAATTCATCAAGAAAGCTATTTCTTTCTTTTTTTTCAAGTGGCTCCACTGAAAATCAGCGTTGTAGTGACACGCTGCGGCACCAGCTGAGTGGTGGCCCTTTCAGCTCATAGCGAAATATTACTTTTTATATCTATGTGTGTATCAGTTATCTAGTACCCATAACACAAGCTTTAGCTAGCCTAACTTGGGTCTAGATAGCGCTGTGTGAATTGTCCTGAGATTATTATATTATTATATTATTTTACTGTAGAGCGTAAGATAAAAAACAAAAGTCCAATTACTGAAGAATCACGCAATAAAAATTATGAAAAAAGCGATAGAATCATCTACAACATCTTCTCTTAAATATGAAATAAACCGTATGATTAAACAAACATCTTCCCTTAAATATACCGTATGATTAAACAAAATGTTTTTTCTTCATAACTTTCTATCTTTCAGAGGGTTCTCAGGCAAACTCTATTTCATCTCACGTCACATACCCTTCAACTAGCGGATAGTCAAAACGCATCAAACAATATCACACTTGCCAAATTTGCATGAATAGTTTCGAAGTTATGAGTGAACAGATGAACATACATACCAAAATAATAACCCTACGATTTGCTGCACCGTAAATGATTAAAATTATTAAATTCAAACCAAATCGAATAATGCAAGCGAAGTTATCAAAGTTATGAGTGAATAGACGAATATACAAACATACCAAAATCATAACCCTACGTTTTGCTGTACCGTAAATGATTAAAAATATTAAATTACCTAATCGAACAACGCAAGATGTTTATTGGGTAGGTCCGGTGTCGCGGGCAGATCTAAGCTGCAATCGGCCGCCTCTCCACGAGATTGCTTTATCGCTCGTGGCCACAATAAATCCGTTACGGATGTCCAGCCACCCCCTCCCCTCCTTCCATCCCCCTGGCCGTGGTTACCACGTATCCAGGGGTTACGCAATCTTCTCGGGATTTTACGATCCCCAAAATTTGCATAAGTAAATGAATTTTAAATGGAGTATTCGCTTCGATAGCGCAGTGCCATCGTTTACCTCGCTCCACCTTTTTAATTATACAATTTTAATAGCCAATAACTAACAACTATACACCTATATAGCTTAGAGTAACCAACCGTCCTGTTTTCCCAGGACATGTCTTAGTTTTTGAAGTGTCCTGGGAAGTGTTGAATAGTTATTTGGTAGCGTCCTGGGTTTTTAAAATATGCGCCTATTAAGTACTGATTTTCAACAGTATAATTCGTCATTTAAATAGAAAAATGGATTTAAATTTTTTTACAAGACAAGCATTTAAAGTTTTACAATTTATTTAACTTATTTCTTCCTTTGAAGTTTTAGATTTATACAGAAGTATTATATCTCCTCCGATCGATCCCCGTCCAATTCAAACGGGGACCGATGTTACGACGGCCTGAGCCGAGGTTCGAACCCCTAGCGGTGCCCTCAGACTAAAGTCGTATCCGTCAGGCGGGAGTTGGCCTTCAGCCGCTCCATAAGTCCTTCCTTTGGTTTGGAGTGCCAACTGCACTCGCCCCCTATCGTCCGGTGAAGCTGTAAAGGCCAGCTGTGGCCAACAGTATTAGAGTAGTCCGAAGAATAAAATATAATAAACACACTTATATTCTGTCTGTCGGCTATCATTACAAGCTCCTAGGTTCTCAACAAAGTAGGTCATAAACCTAACCCTAAAGGGGCGTGTACATACACTTCCTTAAATTGGTGACCCTGACGTGATGCCTTTCTACAAATAATAAGAAAAAAGCAAGATGTAAGACGCCGACCTTCTGCAAAAATGAAGAATCGTCAAGAATCCATCTCATGCAGCCATCCGAGAACCGCCACTGGGAAGCCTGCCGCCATGGCCGCCACCATTACAGGTCAAAGATTGTTGTTGTCTCAAATACTATAAATTTACGTACATAAAAATTGTAAATCAGATATGCACGTAATCCGCTCCAACTCCCGCCTGACGGATACGACTTTAGTCTGAGGGCACCACTAGGAGTTCGAACCTCGGCTCAGGCCGTCGTAATATCGATCCCCCTTTGAATTGGACGGGGGATCGATCGGAGGGGTGTTTATTATAAAAGTATTCGGGCCTTATATACCATTTTACACGTGTCGCTTTTAAGAGCAGCTGCAGGTAACGACGGCTTGAAGGTCGCGCAGCTGCGTTTCTAATGTTACACGTGCCGTAAGATAAGGGTTCTAGGAAGTGGATGGCACGTGTAGAAACTGTGTTGCTACATCTTTAATAATTTATTCCTTGAATGTATAATTATCCTACGTGATCAGAAGTTACTAGAACGAACTAGAAACTTAACCCGTGTATGGTCTTGTCTAAACTTACCAGTAGGTATCTAGTATATATATCAACACATACCCAGCTCTTTCGAAACTCGGAATTCTTTCAAATTCAAATTCAAAATAATAAAAAATATCTTTATTCATGGATCTATTACAGACTTATGATATGTCAAATCTACCGTCAGTTCGGAATGATTTCGAGATGAGAAGAACTGACAAGAAACTCAGCTCGTATTCTTTTCAAATAAATGTTATACATGTTTACAATAATACAGATTCATTTATGAATTCAAATTTGGGAGAATAAAATAGAATAGAAAATCATTTATTCAAATAAACTTAATTTAAGCACTTTTGAATAGTCAACATTTTTTTTAAATCTACCGCTTATTCGGAAAGCTGTCTCATCACAAGAAGAATAAGCAAGAAGCTTGTGTGTTGCTCTTTTAAACAATCCTTATAAGTTCACATTTTACAAGTCGAAACGTGTGAATACAAACTACCAACCAGCACTAATTTATTTAGGCTCAAATATAAAAACACAATAAGATTAAATCAGTCGTAGTGATAAGATAAGATAGGTAAGAAGAATAGGGAGAATAGAGAATGCTGGAGCTATTCTCCAGCATTCTCTATTCTCGTGACCACTCACTCGAGGTCACTCTATTCTCCAACATTGTAATACCAAAAGCAAAAAGTCTAATCAGTGTTCGTAACCCGAACGGACCAGACAAGCAAATTCTCAAATTGAAATCTCCTTAAGAAAATTCGTTGGTCGTAATTTGAAAATCAAGTTAACCAGTGCGCCACTGTGAAAACTGTATCTGGCCGCAGAGCCATCAATATCTGTGAAATGGTTTCTTCGTAAGTGATACAGGGTCATCTTTGTAATCGGCCGGCTAGGTTTGATTGACGACCGACCCCCGGCCACTCCTGGCACCACCCCTACCCCCGCACGCCACCCCCCACCCTCTCCCCACCGGAAATAATGGGAATGTAATTTGTGAACAATAACAGATTGATTCATTATTTTTTTCCGACATTTATTAAAGCAGGTTTGAATGATGACGCTCAGTGAAAAATGATGCTCATTGGAATTTAATAAGCAATTTGAATCCGCCGATTTTGTAATCTCCAAAGCGAAAATATATTTAGCGAGTCAACAGTACTGTTGTAGATAGATAGATAGATAGATATGGTTCTGGAGTCGTACAATCGATCAACGTTATACGGTGAGCACGTCAGTTTCGATTTTATATTGAACAAGCTGATCCCGAAACTTCGTCCGCGTGGAATTTAACTTTATTTTTCTAAAATAAAAGTAGCCTAAGTTACTCCTTATTACATCAGCTACCTGCCAAAAAAAGTCCCATCAAAATCGGTCTAGCCATTTCAGAGATTAGCCAGAACAAACACATAGACATATAGACAGACAAAATTGTAAAAAATGTTATTTCAACATTACCAACAGACAGTCGAATTTTATTTATATGTATAGATTAGACCCACTTATATGTGTACTGAAAACTATTGGTCCGTGTATAAATTTATATTAAACAAACAAAATTTATATAATTAGTCTCTCACATGCAAATACCATCATCAGTTTGCAGTCAGTATTTATTTGTACAGTCAAATAAATACCAATATATCAGCATTACAGTACGGAACGATTTGTAAATAAATCTATACATCTAAATAAAATTGTAGTGTCTGTTTGTAATACTGAAATAACCGTTTTTACTACATGCATATGAATATAAATACGGTAACACCAAAATAACATTTTTTACAATTTTGTCTGTCTGTCTGTCTACGTGTTTGTTCTGGCTAATCTCTGAAACGGCTTGATCGATTTTGACGGGACTTTTATTGGCAGGTAGCTGATGTAATAAGAAGTAACTTAGGCTACTTATATACTTATATAAATAAAATTGGAGTGTCTGTTTGTAATATTGAAATAACCGTTTTTTCACTACATGCATATGAATATATATATGGTCCATACCCTAAAATAACATTTTTTACATTTTTTGTCTGTTTGTCCATTTGTTCCGGCTAATCTCTGAAATGGCTGGACCGATTTTGACGGGTTTTTTACTACATGCATTTGAATATAAATAATATTAGCAGGTAAATGTTGTAATAAGGAGTAACATAGGCTGTTAGGGAAAATACTCTCTGCTACCAAAATGTTAGGGAAAGTACTTTATATATATATATATATATATATATATAGGGAAAAATATGTGTGGAAACGTCTGTCACGTACCTGTATGGTTCTGCGGATTTCTTGGGCTTCAGGGTCTCGAAGGTATCTTCGCTAGCTTTCCAGTTTCACAGTAGGTTTAATACAGTTCTAATTAATTTTAATTCACAACACAATGCGCGCGCGCGTCAAGGCCGCTGTACGGTCAGTTCAGTACTGTAGGTAAGGAAGGGGAACAGAAACCGCGGGAACACAAACTAACGGACTCTCATATAATAATCTGTGCTTACGATGGTACAGGGTATATTTTGAACATATGCTATAAGGCTACTTTTGTTTTAGAAAAATAAAGTTAAATTCTACGCGTACGAAGTCGCGTGTACAGTGTATAGTAATAAATAATATTACGAGCCCAGCAGCAAAATGTTGTGAAACGGGAGACAGCAATTGCCGTACACCCTTTGTCCCATTATTGGGGTCGTCGCGGCTGACAACAATGTGATTTTATAATACGTTTCCACGTATTGAAGCACACAGCTCTTGTCAGAACATGTCTTGGAATATTAACTTCCATACGTATACGATTTATTATTTGTTATTATAAAAAAATGCAATATCAGATATATATTAAGTTAAATATATATTACTCGAAGGTGACTGACTGACTGACATAGTGATCTATCAATGCACAGCCCAATATATATAATTACGATTTAATTAACAAATAAAATTGACAAAGTTTCATACAAACTTTCATCCCCTATTTTATCCCCTTGGGGGTAGAATTAATCAAAATCTTTTCTTAGCGGATGCCTACGTCATAACATCTACCTGTATGCCAAATTTCAGCCCGATCCGTCCAGTGGTTTGGGCTGTGCGTTGATAGATCACTATGTCAGTCACCTTTGAGTTATATATATTTTTATTGTCACTTTTTGCCTTACAATTGTTTGCACAAGTATATTCATTATGAGTATTTACCATTTTACCATTTTTGACGGCCTCGGTAGTCTAGTGGTGTAGCACATCGCCTTACTTCCGATGGTCGCGGGTTCGATTCCTCGCACGGTACAAACGTTTGTATTAATAAGTATGATTGTTTTTATCGGTCTATGTGTTTTCTACATATATTATGTATGTATATACAAAAGAAGTAACTAAGTTATTATATCAGTTGTCTAGCATCCATAACATAAACTCTGCTTACCGTGGGACTAGATGACGTTGTGTTAATTGTCCAGGATTATTTATTTATTGTTCTAAATACATGAAATTCATATAAAGGCACGGGCAAAATGGAGAATTGAATTCCTGAATTCTCTACCAGTCAACCGACGTCCTGAGCGGAGAGTATAAAGCGATGCAATAATCAAATGCAAATTAAATGCTGTATACAACAGACATCATTTACATATATTATATACTTACAAACAAAGTTATATTGATTGGGAACAACAACAGTTATTAACCGGGACTTAACACGAATAATTTTATGGTAAATAAAGGTATTTACCTCTCACAATGTTTTTACTAAGTTGCACTAGATGTAGGCTGAGGTCGGGCAACCTCCTCGTATGTTCCTGCCATTGGGAGGCTTCCCCATCCTCGTGGATATATCCGCGGGGAACGGTGGCTGAGTAATGGTTTGGTTCTGGTACGCGCTGGCCGGGATAGTAGTAGTTCCTTCGGGATATTGCTACTATGTCGTCCAGCGAAGGGGGGAGGGGGACGGCGCAGGCTGGGACAGTAGGCCCGAGTGGGGACCGTCCAGGCTGTTAAGCGTCGCGTTGGGAGCGAGCGTGGCTCTGTGTGGGCGGCAGTTTCAGTTTCAGTTTCAGGACGGCAGACTTTAACTACCGTCCATATAACGTCCATATAAAGTTTCAAAGCGTTTGTGGCCCTGGTCCCCACCGACTTGCTGCCCACCGTCATGAAAGAGGACTACTGGCCGAAAGGTGTGGTGTATCGGCGCTACCGTGGCAGATTGCCGTCTTCAGTGCCGTGATCACACAGACAATATTATTGTATTAGTTTTTAATTATTATATTATATGTATGTTAGTCTATAAGGTATTTATAATATGGGCCTAGTTGCCTGAAATAAATGAATAAATAAAATAAAAATATAACGTCAACGTCGCACGTCCGAGATGGGGGGAGCAGCATCCCGTATACCGGTGCGTCTTCCCCACGGTGGGCGGAGGCGGGGGAACTGGGAAGAGTTCCCCCCACCCGTTGAGGAGGGCCCGCTTGCGGGCAACCGCCGCTGGGGTCGCGGTTGATTGCCAGCTTGATCCCGCGACTATGGCACTATGGCGACGGGGAGGAATATCGTGGTGTTTTTGGTGAGTAGGAGTCTTACAGTACCCGTCCGTCCAACCCTTGAGACGGGCGGGTCTCCAAGAGGGATTTTCCCCACGTAAAAAAATATGTGTTCATGAGGTTACTGATTGTAAAGACCCGGTTAACAATATAATAATAATAATATCTTAGGACAATTCACACAGCGCCATCTAGTCAAAAAAAAAAAAAAAATTTGAAAACTAATGTTTGTACCGTGCGAGGAATCGAACCCGCGACCGTCGGTAAAGCGGTGTATTAAACCGCTAGACCACCGGGACTGTCTATAACTACACATGAACACGGAAGTTTAAAAGTAATAAAAAAAAATTTAATATTTCACTAAAAAGGAGTGATTCCTTGTTAGTAAAATATTGAAATAATTTACTAACAAAAGTATAAACGTAACAATCGTTTATACTTTTGTATTAATATATATATATTTTATAACACAGGGGACAAACGAGCATGCGGCTCACCTGTTGGTAAGTGACTACCGCCGCCCATGAACACCCGCAACATCAGGGGAATTGCAAGTACGTTGTCGGCCTTTTAAAAAGGAATAAGCTCTTTTCTTGAAGGTTTCAATATCGTATCGGTTCGGATTGCTGGAAGGTGATTCCACAATGTGCGTGGCAAAATGACTAGTATTATTTTATATTTTATATTATTTAATAATATTACCAAATTTTGTGTGAATCTCAACGAGGTGCGTGGTTGTATTCGTTGTAAAAGAATTATAAAACACCAAATTTGTTAATTATATCGTAATTATATATATTTACTACCTGGAACAGCTAGTAAAAATATATAACGAAAAGGTTAGTCGACATCACAGACGACCGAAGAGCTGGCAGCTACCTCGGACAAAGAATTCGTCTAGCCATTCAAAGAGGAAACGCTGCCAGTATCAACGGAACTTTGACTAAAGGGACTCCTTTTGATAATATATTTTAGTTATTATATTATATTTAAGCTTTTTAATTTTAGGTTGTAGTTGTATAATTAAGTTATGTAAATGATATAATTAGTTTAGTATTGTTGTCTATAATTTATTGTATAATTACGACTCTATTCAACAATAATATTCTGTAAAGAAAATACATTTGAAATTGATAGAAAAATAAACATATAAAAATGTGCACACAGTTTGCAACAACGGTGTTAAATAATTCTAAGTTAATAGCTTTGACTTTCAAGTTTAAGTACACGTCTAAATATTGGAGCTGAGTATGAGCTGAGCTTAGACTCAGGTCATTCATCTGTGATGAGACAACAGAGATGTCGATATAACAATACCGATTGCAGTCAGTGTACGACACTTATCACATTTTATAAGTTTACTAGCTGACCCCGCAAATGTTGTTTTGCCATATAAATTAAGTAATTAAAAATAGGGGTTGGTGATAGAAGGATGACAATTTGGTGTTGTTTAATGTTTTCTATTTTTAATGCCACATAAAAAAATTCAAAATGAAATTTTGGTCCAAAAATTAAAAAAAAAATAGTGGTGGACAACCGTTACCACTTAGGGGTATGAAAAATAGACAGCAGCCTATTCTCTGACCTGCTGAATATGCATATAAAATTTCATAATAATCGCCCAAACTGTTTGGGAGGAGTATGGTAACTAAGATTGTGACACGAGAATATTATATATGAATATAAGATTGTACACTCTACTTACACGAGATGTTGATATAACAACACCGACTCCAGTTGCAGTCAGTGTACGACACTCGTCACATTTTATAAGTTTATTGTACACTCTACTTATACAACAAACTATTTCAGTACAACAACCCTACATTACACACGACTTTATTATATTTATATATATACTAGTTTCGAACGCGTGGAACCTTGATGAAATAAAAAAATATATATACAACAATCTAACCCAAAAGGTTAAAGATACATGTTTAATCGTTCTAGCTTTAAAAATGACAATACTTTCATATAACTTTTAATGTCCACTTTCAACCACTTACAACCCTTTTTTCAATACTAGCTTCGTGCGTGTATAATAGTGATTATGACGAAATATAGAAAAACATATTTAATAATTCAACCCAAAAAAGCAAAAAAAAGTTTCATCGTTTAGCTTTAATAATGACAATATATACAACCTTTAATCTCCACTTTCAACCCCTTACAACCCTTTTTCCAATACCAGCTTTATGCACTTATAATAGTGACGTCAAATTTTGACGTAAAATAATCCAACTTAAAAAAACAAAAGAAAAAGTTTCATCGTTCTACCTTCAAAGATCACGATACAACCATACAACTTTTAATCACCACTTTCATCCCTTACGACTATTTTTTCACAATAAAAAGTAATCTATGTCCTTTCTAAGACTATCTGTGTACCAAATTTCATTTAAATCGGCTCATTTATTGTGAAATCGCAACAGACAGAGTTACTTTCGCCTTTATAATACTACTAGCTATTCGCCCCAGTTTTGCCCGGTTGTACATGTAGTATATATATAAACATTCCTCTAAAATCACTCTATCTATTTAAAAAAATCACGTCAAAATCCGTTGCGTAGTTTTAAAGATTTAAGCATACATAGGGACAGAGAGCGACAGCGACTTTGTTTTATACTATGTAATGAAGTAAGGATTTTTTTATCTTCATGTGATTATGTAATAAAACTCTTTTACAAAATAACACTAAAGTTTACGACGTACACATAACACGGGGTTTTCATTTTATTCTTTGCTCTACTCTCGACTAAAACTGCGTTATACGAGCACAGTGAGACTGCTTTGTAAACAGCTACTCGTTGCAATAGCGTTGCTTTTATTAGCTGGCTTTTGTAAACAGTTTCTGCCAAAAAGAAGAAAAACTTTACTGTTAGTTTTTAATAATAATCAAAACAACGTGATTACAAACTAACTATATATTAGTAACTAGCTTTTTCCCGCCGCTTTGCTCGCGTGGAATTTATCATAATCCTGTCTTAGGGGATGCCTATGTCATAGCAACTTTATGCATGCTAAGTCTCAGCCCTATCTGCAGATTCTGCCAAACTGAAGAGGAAACGCCGCTACACATCCTGTGGTTGTAGCCCACTCATGCATAAACGAAATATCTCCTTTGGAAAGTTTACACTCTTTCACGAGGAGATAAAAACCATCGCTCCTAAGAATATCCTTCAATTCTTGTCCCTGACGGGTCTAGGTAGCGAACTTTGCAAAGGGCGAGCACAATAGATCTATGTAGGTCGCAGTGCTACAGGTGCTACAAACATCTGGCAATAGCCCACACAATCCCAATAAAAAAAAAAAGTCTCAGCCCGATCGGTTTAAAATTGACAAAGTTTCATAGAAACTTTCATCCCCTGTTTTATCCCCTTGGTGGTAGAATTAATCAAAATCCTTTCTTAGCGGATGCCTACGTCATAACATCTACCTGCATGCCAAATTTCAGCCCGATCGGTCCAGTGGTTTGGGCTGTGCGTTTATAGATCACTTTGTCAGTCACCTTTGAGTTACATATATTTAGATTTTAGCAACTCCATTTTTTTTATACCACGATGGTGGTAATCAAGCATACGGCCCATCTGATGGTAAATGGTTACCGTAGCCTATAAACGCCTGAAACACCAAAGGTGACACGTGCGCGTTGCGAACCCTTAAAAAACCTTAATGTACCGTTCTCGAAAAACCCCATGCTGTAGTCTCGTGGGATAACCTCGGCAGGAAGTTCATTCCACAATGTAAGTGTACGCGGGAGGAAGCTCCTCTGAAACTCCTCACTGTCCGAGACCACTTAGGTTCCTGCTTGTGGGGATGAATTCCCTGTCGATGACGAGCGGTGGACCTATATATGATTCAAATTCAATTCAAAAATCCGTTATCATGTAGGACATTTTAGCCCCTTATGAACGTCAAGTTTATACATAATAATTTTTTTTCCCTACCGTCCGATGAATGATAATAATATTACAAACTAACAATCACGTTTTTAATCACGTTGATTTGATTGTTGTTAAAAACTAACTAACAATATATATTAGTAAGTTCAGTACCTAACCTACTAATATACATATATTGTTAGTTTACACACATAGAACGTAATAAATAAGTACGAGCATATGTAATTAACGGGAGTTATAAACATAAAACTGTTTTAATTGAACGATTAATTTGAGTAATCCATTGGAGAGGACATTTTATGTGTTTAATTCAACGATGATCGGTGCTGTAACGATTAATAAGATTTAAGGGCTCGGCCTACCAGCGTAGCGGCGGCCATTACGGAAACTGTCACTGTTGGGATAAAGCGAAGTGACTCATGAGAGACATTATCTTGGAACATAATAAGTGTGGGACACTTGACCTCTGAGCGGGTCCCAGGAAAGTAAACGCCTCGCGTTCTGTTACACTTTGTAGTTTTAAATGTTACATTCAAATTGGTATAGTGACCTGTCCTATTGGTTGGGAACATGAGAACGTATTCCACGATGAAATGATATCTGCTACATTTTCTCCCTTTCTTCTTCTTCTTCACTTTCTTTTAGTATCACTACGCTCCACTGAGCCATTTAAATTATATCTAAGTAAAGTGTTGCCGCGAATTCGTCCGCGTGGAATTTAACTTTATTTTTCTAAAATAAAAGTAGGCTAAGTTACTCCTTATCACATCAGTTACCTGCCAAAAAAGGTCCCGTCAAAATCGGTCCAGCCATTTCAGAAATTAGCCGAAACAAACAGATCGACAGACAGACAAAAATTGTAAAAAATGTTATTTTGATGTATGTACCGTATTTAAATTCATAGGTTAAAAAGGTTATTTTAATATTACAAACAGACAATTATTCCAATTTTATTTATATGTATAGACTAGCTAACCACCCCGTCTTCGCACGGGTGTACATGTATTATACATATAAACCTTGCTCTTGAATCACTCTATCTTTTAACAAAACCGCTTCCGTTGCTTAGTTTTAAAGATTATTTCAATATTACAAACAGACACTCCAATTTTATTTATATGTGTAGATGTATAGATTATTAATTATGAAAAGTCTGCTCTACAAGGAAATGTATTAGGAATAGTTTTCAGCTAATTTCTACTTTCGTTCCCACGCTGAGTACAAGTGGACAAGAAAATCATATACAAAATAACTTTATGGCCTCTAGAGGTAAATACCTTTATTTGCCATAAAGTTATTCGTGTTAACACCCGGTTAATAATTTAAATAAAGTAAATCATATATGAATAAAGATTATTTAATTTAATTTCATTTCATTGACTCCTTTATAGCCATGTTTTAGACATATTTAACTCGTCATTATGTCAAAAATTTTGATTTCATTTTTGTCATAATTAGCCAATGATTTCATAATAGCATCTCCTAGAGCCAATATCATCAGACAGTAGATTATACTTGGGACACCATACTAACTACTAACCTGTATAAGCACATCCTCTTTTTTATTTATTGTACAGTGTAATGTTTGATATTGTAATTTGTTCATAACAGTCGAGATTTCCAGCAACATTCAACATTCATTCAACAAATGTGCACTTTGCGAGCACTTTTATTACATCTTCTATTCCCACTTTGATTACAATTTATAATAAATGTTTTGCACGTGAAAAGTTATGAATTATATGAATACAACTGTGGTAAGTAGGTACGTGGAGTGGAGTTGTGGCATTTATTGAATACTACCTGTACACGCGACTTCGTCCGCGTGGAATTTAACTTTATATTCCTGAAATAAAAGTAGCTTAAGTTACTCCTTATTACATCAGCTACCTGCCAATAAAAGTTCCGTCAAAATCGGTCCAGCCATTTCAGAGATTAGCCGGAATAAATAGACAGATAGACAAAAATTGTAAAAAATATTATTTAGTGTATGTACCGTATTTATATTCATATGCATGTAGTAAAAGACGTTTATTTCAATATTACAAACAGACACTCCAGTTTTATTTATATATATAGATGACAGGCTGCAAGTTGGGCTACATCTATCGACAACTGCTGGCGTCCTTGTGCCTCCATTGAGCCGAGTATGCAAAGTTTCAGAGCTGTCGGCAGCAATATTTCTGCTCTGAGAACTTTCGTCAAGTGTGACGGTTAGCCCCCAGAGCGCCTTAGGATTGATGAGTACCGGAGGGAGACCGAGGGGGTCATATTCACGAGCGAATAGGGGGCGGGGGCGAAGGGGAATGAGGCGAGATTGCGTCGATCGTTTACCGTTGCCGACGGTTGATGGCATGTTTTCTTATACACTTATCGCCTATTTAGTATCACCTTGATGTTTGTACTGCCGTCAGTCGCGCCGACACTCGTGGTTCAGTGCGGGGCGGTGTTGCCCTTGTGTAGCATATTTTTATTACAATACTAGATGTGTAGTACAACTTTGCCGCTTAAAATAATAATAATTAACCCTTCGAGTGACTTTTTAATCCATCTGTACTTTGTCTATTTTTTTTTATAACACGAGATGAAAGATCTGCGGTCCACCTGATGGTAAGTGATTACCGCCGCCCATGAGCACCCGCAACAACATGGGAATTGCAAGTACAATTACATGTACTTAACCAGGAGAATTATATGCGAAGCCGGGGCAAGTAGCTAGTAAAAAGTATAAAATATATTTGTCAGTCCGTTTAGGTAATATTTTTAGTAGGTATGTACATATATTTAGATCCTGAGCACTGTAACATATTTACCTATTTGATAGGGAATTTGGAATGTATGGCCCACGTCTACTCATACATAAATTCGTGTCATGTAGCAAAAACATGGCGGCTCATATTGACGAAATGAAAACTAAATAGAGCCCGAGTTATCACCAGCATTGGAACTCGTTCCGTTATCAAAACATATCAAATTATGAGAAAAGTGCTTCATGTTATATCAAATATTTAATATAAAAATGTTATTAAAACTGAATTTTTCGAACTGAATCAAGAAACTTGTGTGTTGCTCTTTTAAACAATCCTTATAAGTTCACATTTACAAGTTGAAACGTGTGAATACAAACTACCAACCGGCACTAATTTATTTAGGCTCAAATATAAAAACAATAAGATTAAATCAGTCGTAGTGATAAGAGCAGACCAGTCCCTACAAGCAGCACTCGTTCACGATGTACGACGTAGAGTATGATTCCCAGCAGAATCACAGTCTCTTTTGGTGGTCCTGATTAATCATCAGGTTCCAGTAGCCTACGTCTTTTAAGGCAACGTATGTTGTGAGGGACTATCAGTCGCTTGGCCAGCATATTGGGATGGTTTACTAGTCGTGTCTTGTACTTGGAGTAGTGGTGTTTTATCTCTTCGGCTACTGTGTTTGTGTTCATATACTCATGAACCTCAGATATTTTTGCAAACCATGGCACATTTATAAGGTGTTTCAGGATGTTATTTTGAGTCCTTTGTATTATGTTTATGTTGGAATTTGCAGCAGAACCTCCTAAAGTACAAAAATAAAAGATAAATCTTGCTGTATCTGTGTTATATTATATTATGTTATCTGTGCTGTGTCTATAAAATTAGTGGCATGAGTAACTTGGGAATAACTTAGAAAATGTTATTTTTACCAAGGCAGTCTAATGACTGGTCGCCTGCGTGCACCTGTGTATAATCTATAATAGTTGCTTTATAAGTTCTGCTTCAATTTAAGGTTGAGATAAGGCAGTAAAGAGGTATTCTATTTCTCAAGACTGCGGTGTCACCTGCGGAAATTTATAGATTATTTGTTATTCTAATATATTATGTATAAGATGTATTACTGTAAAGTAAAAGTTTCATTAAAATCCATTTAGTAGTATTACCTAAAAGAGTAACACACACAAACAAACCATCCATCCTACTATCCATATATAGGCACAAACATTCGTGTTCATAAAATTAGTAAAATATAAAAGCGATAGCAATATACTATACATAAGATGTTGCCAGTCTGGAAATAAAAATAGATAAAACATGGAAAGAGCCCATTCCTCGTCAAATACAACTTAAAAAATAATTTATTATGAGCTGACACTTTTTAAGACATACGTCTTAAGACAGGGCTAAAAAGAAGTTGTATCCAGAGCCGTCAAATATTAAATAAAAAAAAAAAGTCTTAAGACATAATACAAAAAGATCTTGCCACCGCGATGTAGAAATTCTACATATTTGACACAGCGACATCTAGTTCACCTTTTGGAACTATTATATTGTGCACTTAACTATTTGCTTAACAAAGCCAAAAATTAATTCAAATTCATCATTTCACAAGGCTTAAAATGGCTTTTTTATACTATTAAGAAAGGTAAATAAGTTTTTTTCCTTAGTAGCACGGCAGATGCCACGTGCGCGGTACTCGGCCCTGAAGATACCTTTTTGTACCCTCTTTAAAGATCCATATAGCCTTGTAACACTATTGGAAACGAGCGTACTACCTGCACCCGACCTAGTTAGATTATCGCACGACCCGTACGTCTCGTACCGATCCATTCCAGCCAATGTAATTACTACAATACTATTTGTAATTATTGTATTACCGAATTTTAGTAGCAACTAGCTGCACCCGCGACTTCGTCCGCGTGGAATTTAACTTTATTTCAGCTACCTGGCAAAAAAAGTCGCGTCAAAATCGGTCCAGCCATTTCAGAGATTAGCTGGAACAAACAGACAGACAGAAATTATAAAAAAATATATTTTAGTGTATGTACCGTATTTATATTCACATACATGTAATAAAATCGGTTATTTCAATATTACAAACAGACACTACAATTTTATTTATATGTATAGATATGTGAAATTGTACTAAAGTGTAGTGAAAAAGTATGTAAAGTTTTATGTCAATTAATTATTCACCGGAAGAGGTGTTGCGAGTATTGCTGGAGTGGAGCGCTATCGAGGTCATGCCATTACTATCGCGTGTCATGTGCACGTTAATCGTTGGCCACGTTGAGGATGTGCGCATTAACTACACCGCGAAGGTATTTGCATACCTCCGCGTCCACTTCCGCCCCCGCGTCCGCTCCCGCCTCCGCCACAGGCGGCCGCGCGTGTTCCCCGCCCGCTGTCTCCTCGCGCGGCCGCGTCGTCTGTGCGAAAACTTCCCTCATACTCAGCACCTAACTGTATAATTCCCCGGCAGCTTGTTTCATTCTGTTATATGTTCACGAAACAAAACATTGTTCCTTGTTTTCTGTTCTTTTATTAAAGCATATTTTCCCATTTTTCCGTTTGTTATGGGTCGAGATAAACATAAATGTTTCAGTGAAAATTGCTCGTCGACTATATAAAGTTGGTACGACCGCATCGTTATCTTCTGAATATATACAGCTCAAAGGTGACTGACGTAGTGATCTATCAACGCACAGCCCAAACCTCTGGACGGATCGGGCTGAAATTTGGCATGCAGGTAGATGTTATGACGTGGATGCCTACGTCATAACATCTACCTGCATGCCAAATTTCAGCCCGAGCTAAGAAAGGATTTTGATTAATTCAACCTCCAAGGGGATGAAACTTCGTCAATTTTAAACCGATCGGGCTGAGACTTTGCATGTATAAAGCTACTATGACGTAGGCTAAGAAAAGATTTTGATAAATCCCCTAAAGGGAAATTAACGCGAGCGGAGTCGCGAGCAAAAGCTAGTGTGAATATATGTATGTGTGTATATAGATTAGAAATAAGTATTAAGTCAGTTTTGCGGCTTATTGTTTTTATATTATGCTGTATAAATTTGTGTGTATATATTTAAATAAAAAAAAAAATTGCTCGTCGACTATATAAAGTTGGTACGACTGCATCGTTTTTATTTTATACAGTCTATATTGTATTAAATACGAACTGTTATTATATTGGCGTGCCGGCCCGGCTTTGTTCGCGACACATACGAGATTTTTAGTAAACACATTTGACAAATACAACACAATAGAAAACAAAGCTACTGTTGATTTAAAAAAACAAAGCTAGCTGTAGTGGTTCGCTCATATGAAAGGGAATCAATGGAATACTCGATATGTAACTCAACAAACAAATAATACAAAAAAAAAAAGTATTTGTCCTTTCGTTCAAAATTGTTATTAAAACCATTGCTGTCGACGAAAGTTCAAAATGTAATAACGACCTCGCTTCTTTGTTTGTTACGTCTTGGCACACGCAACGGCTCAATGAATCATAATTTGGCATACAGGTAGTAGAAATAAAGATTACTGCATAAACTTTTTACTCGAGTAAATAGAATCGATCTTGCTGGCGCGGGCGAATACGCTGGTAGAGTCACTTATATTTTATGCGTATCAATACAATATGTATCCAATTAGGTAATAAATTATCACTTCTGGAACAACTCAAGATAATTATCAGTTTGTTTGAAGTTGTAAGTGGAAGTTCCGCAAAGGTTTCGACACGTACTTTCGCACAACTAGCGTACGACGAGAGCGAATAAACAATTCCGCCCCACACGACCACTCACCTCTGCCATGTGGCGCTCCACATATTCTAAGTTCCGAAGCAATCAAATGCCTTTTTCCTTATAGTTTAGGTGGCTAAAACAAACTTCGGGCCACATTGGTCGCCTTAAAAGCTTTTAAAACTAATTTACTTTTCCAACGGTGATTCGTTCAGATCTGTAACTATAGTCCGAGTTGGTAGCAGTTTTGAGTGAACCAACTATATGTATACAGTCCTATATTAAGAGGACATTTATAAGTCAAGTATTACTTTAGTGAATAACTGCCATAACAGTGTGTATTATAAAATATGTTAATTCACAAGAACTTAACGTCGCCTATATAGCTATCAGCGAGAAATTCATACTTTTCTTTGACGATAACTTTGGCTGCCGTCCAGGGGAAGGGGAAATGATTATGGAATACGTATTTGCATTACGCTACTGTATCTATTCTTCCATCTTAAATCACAAAGTGGAAGTAGTATTTACAACTGCCAACTATACTCGTACAACGCTCCGCGCGTCATTACTACGAATGGAATCAATTTCGTAACGTTTTAGTCAAATTGGAGCAGCCGCGGTACTCTCTTTGTTTCGTTTTATTAAACTGTCAAGTGCAGCGATGTGCGGCTGGCTCCACTCCTACTATCGATTTATCTATTTTGGAGACACGAGCCGACACGATACGTCCTCTTATTCTGTTCGCTAAACAGAAGCGACATTTATCGACGTCGATGTTTACTTACCTTTTTTCTAATACGCTAGAGACTGCCGACAAGGAAATGGTATAAAACGGTGAATGACGTTTTAAGAGTTTGTGGTAAAAGATAATTAAAATCTGTACGGCAAGTTGACAAGTGAGACGGGCGGGTGCACCAGTGCATTCCGCCGCGAAATCACTGGGCGCCGAGCAATGGTAACTACATACTCTCCAGTTGACGCTATTCCCAGTTCAATCCTCCTTATAAGAATAAAAATAATTTGTTGGAAACTTTTATCCGTACAAATAAATAAAATTTAAGCTTCTGTAATTTCAAATTAACAGCTTTTCACTAAATGCAGATGAAAGTATATTTACTTGCAACAAAATCAAAATTGAAATTTCTTGTCTGTCTATTTGTTCTTACTAATCTTTGAAACGGCTTCAATTTGACTGGACTTTCACTCTCAGATAGCTTCAGTTAAAAGGTTACTCCTTAGGCTAGTTTAATTTTAGAAATACTATTTATATTTATAAGAAAATCTAATCCATGCGGACGATGTTCAGGGTAACAGTTATTATATAATAATAATTAAAATATAGTAGCATGGCACTATGGGAGAGAAGATTAGCCTATATGGCAGTGTGACGGCCCGTTAGAAGGTAGGAGGACGCACCTCTCATAAAGTGATTAAACCGCTCTACAGGCGAAACGACGGCACCGTTTCACTGTACATCCATAGGGACTGTTTTTGAAAGTAATAAACTTGAATATTCACTGAAATTTGTTCTCTAATTATTCGTGTAAACGTCACATTCAATATTAACGGCCCTCACCCGACAGAAGTAGCAGTAATTATTGAACAAGCATCGTTGGTTTTCATTTGCTAAATGTAGCTAACTATTATAATATTATTTTAGAATAGCCTTTAAAATAGTGTTGCCATGTGTCCCGATTTGTGCGGGACGTCCCGATTTTCAGCGGTCTGGGGACGCGTCCCAATTTGTACCTGATCGGGACGCTAAATGTCTGATTAAGACTAGATTAGACAAGACTGATTACTTGTTATGTAAGATTAAATACACTAATTTAAGTAATTAATATATTACTATACTTGCTCTAGTAGTTTAAAATGAAATAAATTATACCCAGACTTAAAACCCCTTTCTTTTTGTATACTGTCCCGATCTGTAACCCTAAATCCCGATTTTTTTGAACTCATGTACTATATATATGTTACTATATATATGATTTACTAAATAAATAAATAGTGAAGGGATAATAACGGGACAGTCCCCTTTGTCGGGTCTGCTTTGAAGCCGAAGAAACGGCTGCTGCGTAGCAATGGCTACACAACGAAAAGAAATCCTCGGAACGGTGAGGTCGATCCGTGAAGCCTGTGAAGACTCGAGGAGACTCCTGCTCCTTTTGAAAGGAGCTTGGCTGGCTACTTTAGTAGCATGGCTCTGCACGCACAACGGCCCAGATGAGAAGTTGATTGCGGAGAATTGAGTCCAACTTACATTACATTTAATATAATACTATACTTGCCCTAGTAGTTTGAAACGCAAGAAATTAAACCCACACTTAAAAACCCTTTGTTTTTTTGTTTACTGTCCCGATTTGCAACCCTAAATCCCGATTTTTTTAACCTCATGTCCAGATTTAAAACAAATCGGAGCTGGCAACACTACTATAAAAGGAATTTAGGTTGCGTGTTAAAACAGCAGGGACATAATGAAGTGTCAATTTAGTTAAAGGTGGAGGAAAGTTGGGAAGTCGTGGCCGCCTCGCGTTAGCGTCACGTCACGTCGCGTCCCCGTCGCGTCACCGTGACGTCTCGCAGCTGATAAATATTTCAGCTAAAAGCTATTTTATTACTGTAAAGTAATTGCTATCAGTGTCGCAGTGGTGAGACAGCGCTACGCAGATTACGACGTTCTGTTTATTTGTAAATTAGTATTCGAAAGTTGCTTCTGTTCGAATATCAAACTAAACATTTTTAGGCAAGGGTTCGACGCTGAAGTTAGTTTTACAACTTACTACAATCTCATCATATCATCTAGTTTTCAGAATAACCTTACCTTTTCTTACATTTACCTTTTTGTAAGCAAATCATCGACTACGAGATTATCATAGAATATTTTTTATGTTATGCAATTTATTTGCTGCTTTGTCTTGCGCCATAAAATACACCTCTACGCCAACAGTTTCCACATGTACCGTGTACATAAATTTGTATTTATTTCATCCGTCATACTCGTGAACGAGTGCTGCTTGTAGGGACTGGTCTGCTCTAATCACTACGACTGATTTATTCTAATTTAGTTGCTCAGCCAGTTTATTGTATATTTAATATTTTCTCTATTTGAGTATTTAATTAAATTAGTGCTAATTGGTAGTTTGTATTCACACACTTCAACTTATGTAAAGTAACAATAAAATTATTTAAAAGAGCAACACACAAGTTTCTTGCTCGTTCTTCTTGTGATGAGACAGCTTTCTGAACGAGCGGTAGATTAAAAAAAATGTGATGACTATTCAAAAGTGCTTCTATGTAAGTTTATTTGAATAAATTATTTTCTATTCTTTTCTATTCTATTAACTTAAAAATGTGATATATATTTACAAAAAGCGAGTCAACTGTTAGATACTCGACGTCTCTGACGTTCATGTGAAAATAATTTTGAACGCAGGATGGATGCCCAACAACCGGATTTAAGAGATTTATCTGAAGAAAAAAGACTAGTTGATAGGCGTGCAGGGAGATGTGTTACACGTTAGGCTAAGCAGAAAATTTCTTACAATATGCAACTTGGTTTTGTAAAAAAAATATCTTTTTGCTAGAAGAGAATAGAATAGAAAATCATTTATTCAAATAAACTTCTGAATAGTCATTACAATTTTTTTTATCTACCGCTCGTTCGGAAAGCTGTCTCATCACAAGAAGAACGAGCAAAAAACTTGTGTGTTGCGCTTATAAATAATCCTTGTAAGTTTACATTTATAAGTCGAAACGTGTGAATACAAACTACTAACCAGCACAATTTTTTTTGGGTCAAATATAAATATACAATAAGATTAAATCAGTCGTAGTGATAAGAGCAGACCAGTCCCTACAAGCAGCACTCGTTCACGAGTATGATGGATGAGCCAGCCATCACTGCGCTCGAGCATATTTTAGGGAGCCCAATGACCTGTGGTCATTATGTAGTAGAGTGAGAGGCAGATGTCATCCGGCGTACTTATCCCTACTCGCTGCCATTCTGGTGCACACGTGGAGTGGACCGCCTACTGCTGCTTTGACTTGGTCGGTCCATCGCATGGACGATCCACGAGGTCTAGTACCGTCAACCCTACCCTGCACGACAAGGCGCTCTATGGATGAGTTGTTTCTATGCGAGAAATGACCAAAGATGGCAAGGATGCGCGATTTTTTAGAGGATGATAGTAGAATGCTGCACCCACCTGCCCTAACGATTTACGCTGGCGGGGCACCAGTGGAGCATGATAAAATGAACATGAAGTCAGATCAGTTAGCCCAACGTGACTCACCGCAAATTTATCACGATGGTTTCCAGGAGAAACCGCGTGGAGGTCGACCTGATATGGTACATTGCTAGCAATGGGATCATCAGTTCCCATTACTAACAATCCCCTTACCCCCAAGGAGGGTGTGATGATAGTGTTGATGTAGATAGACGCTGCTTGATGCCGAGTTCTTCGAGAATGGAAACAGAGTACATTTAAGTAAGTAGGTAATAAGGAAAAGAAAATGTTTGACAGTTAACTGTGAGAAATAATTAATCCAGAGGTCGGATATAATCTTATAAAAGAATTGACAATTTGTAGCGTGTTTATTTTTAATATTGGAGTAGGAAAGAGAAACGATTCACTAATCTTTTAATGGTATTAATTGTGTTAATTGTTACAACAAACTGCTTGAGTCTGTACTCAATTTACCAGAAAAAAGAATTAAATGTCTTATAAGATATTTTCTTTGTAAAAAAGCTTATTAAAAAATTGAAGAATTTATAAATGATAACGTTTTTGTAGAAAAATATCTAACTTAAAATTCATAGCGATAACAGATAACATATCTGATTGAACAGAAATTTAGTGCGTAGCGGTTTCTATGTTGATTGTCGCATGCCTAATCCTTGTTAATGTAAATATAATTAAAACAATATTTATTTAAAAAATCAACACACTAGTTTCTTGCTCATTCTTCTTGTGATGAGTCTGCGTTTCGAGTGAGTGGTAGACTAAAAAAAATGTTACTATTCAAAAGTGCTATTATTAAGTTTATTTGAACAAAGATTATTTCTATTTTTATTTATAATTAGATATACACGCGACTTCGTCCGCGTGGAACATAACTTTATTTTTCTTAAATAAAAGTAGGCTAAGTTACTCTTTATTATATCAGCTGCATGTCAAAAAAAGTCCCGTCAAAATCGGTCCCAGCCGATTTCAGAAATTTACCGGAACAAACAGACAAAAGTTGTAAAAAATATTATTTTGGTGTATGTATGTATGTAGTAAAAAACGGTTATTTCAATATTACAAACAGACACTTCAATTTTATTTATCCGTATAGATTAGGGAGTCTGTCCCTAACGATGTTAAGAAGAGAGAGGGAAATGTTTTTTTCTCAACTAAGTATGTTATTCCCGTGGGAATATTTCTGTCGGTATTGGGTCTGATCGGCGAGTCGCTTTGTGCCGAGCACGCCACTACGGCGCGGCGAGGTACATCGCTAGTTGCGTGCCAAGGTCCCTATAACGCGTTCCATGTAATTGGGTCCTCGGGCCGTGCATCCAGCCCCCGGCCCGGGCCGGCGCCCGACGACCCCCTCCCCCTCGCCCCGCCGCGGCTCCCCACCTCACTCCATTTAATAAGATTTGTTATAATTCAGGACATCTACTAGGTGTCGCAAACTTTCATTATTAGCTCGGTGTGTTTATTATACATGTAAAATATAACAGGTAAGCGGCGGACGGACATGGTTGAAATACAAAATATTGTGTACGTTTGTTGGTATTTTAATATATTACTAGCTTTTGCCCTAAGCTTCGCTCGCGTTAATTTATCCCCTTAGATATGGAATTTATCAAAATCCTCTCTTAGGAGATGCCTACGTCATAGTAGCTTTATGTATGCAAAGTCTCAGCCCGATCTGTTTAAAATTGACAATATTTCATACAAACTTTCATCCCCTATTTTATCCCCTTGGGGGTAGAATTAATCAAAATCCTTTCTTAGCGGATGCCTACGTCATAACATCTACCTGCATGCCAAATTTCAGGCCGTTCCGTCCAGTGGTCTTTATTCAAATAAACTCATTACAAGCACTTCTGAATAGTCATATTTTGATTCTACCACTCATTTGGAATGCAGATTCATCACAAGAAGAATCAGCAAGAAACTTGTCTGTTGATCTTTTGAATGGATGTTTTTTTTTATATAAATAGTTACACAATAAAAAGTAAGAGGCATGCGATAACATAGTCTTCGAGTGGCGACCACGTACCGGAAGACGTGGGAAGGCATCCAGCAAGGTGGACCGACGATCTGGTCAAGATCGCTGGAAGGCATTGGATGCGAGCAGCGCAGGACCGACCGTCGTGGAGATCTTTGGGGGAGGCCTATGTCCAGCAGTGGACGTCTTCCGGGCTGTGATGATGATGATGATGCGATAATCAACATAGAAGCCCGCTACGCACTCATTCTTAGTGCAATCAGTTAATATTGTCAGCGCTATGAATTTTAAGTTTTTCTAATAAACGTTATTATCCTTAACAAACTCAATATAATATGCTTTTTTACAAAGGAAATGTTTTATACGACATATTTTTTTTTTCAGGCAGATTTAGAAAAGACTCTGGGTGTTGTTAAACCTTACGCAATTACTATAAAACATATTACTAACTTTAGTTAAACGAAATTTAGGTAAAATCAGTTTGTTATTGTTACGTAAGCTTTTATTAGTGTAACTTGGGTCTAGTCACTTAGGTCTATCACATGGACTTTTCAGACGGTCACGGTGGTTTACCGGTTTAGCACGCGGCCTTACTTCTGATGGTCATGGGTTCGATTCCTCGCACGTCACAAACATTTGTATTCATAATTATTTGTATCGGTCTGGGTGTTTTTTATAAATATTATATACATCTTTACAAAAAAACTATGTATTTATATAATACTAGATGTGCCCGCGTCTTCGTCCGTGTAAATTGTCTATACTTCCATATAACCTTTTTTCGGATTAAAAAGTAGACTATGTCCTTTCTCAGGTTCTAGACTATCTGTGCACCAAATTTCATTTAAATTGGTTCAGTAGTTTTGGCGTGAAAGCGAAACAGACAGACAGAGTTACTTTCGCATATTAGTAAGGATAAAATGTATGTATATATATATATATATATATATATATATATATATATATATATATATATTATATATATATATTATAAAAAACTATGTAACTATTAATGTATTCATATATTTATATCAGTTGTCTAATACTCATAACACAAGCTCTGCTTAGCTTGGGACTAGATGGCGCTGTGTGAATTGTCCTGAATTTGTTTTTTATTTGAAAAAAATGTACCTGATTATTTCTGATTTTTTTATAAAAAGCAATAGCTTCCATGTCGCGGTAGAGACGAAAACCCAATTACAATTTTGTCAATCTGTCTGTATTATGGTCCGGACCCCGGGCCTCACATAAAGCTGGTAAACTGAAATTGATGAGACTTGCTCAGGTAAGTAGCGTGTTACATACATACATACATCCAAGCAGATGTATAGTGAAGTATTAGCTGCGTCATCCCACTAAATAGATATATAACGCGGACGAAAGAAAAATAAAGACAAAATGATATTATTATTATATACATATAAATAAAATTGGAGTGTCTGTTTGTAATATTGATATAACCGTGTTTTACTACATGCATGTGAATATAAATAGTTTTGTTAATTAATTTAAATGTAATGTTTTTCTAGCTACATTTAAATTGTTTAGTATAGAGCTATGTCAGATTTTAAATATCATCTTCTTAAGCTTAGACCATTTCATATTTTCATCTTATTACGTTTCTAAAATCGTTTTAAATTTAGATCAAATTAAATGAATCTCGGGACTGGCGGGGCATTAACTGAAGGTTGTGTTTGAAGCTATATAAGACGCTGTATTTTGTACTAGATTTAACCGCGACTTCGTCTGCGTGGAATTCAACTTTATTTTTAAAAATTGAAAGATATTTTCTAAAATAAAAATAGTCTAAGTTACTGCTTATTCCATCAGTTACCTGTCAAAATAAGTCCCGTCAAAATCGGTCCAGCCATTTCAGAGATTTGCCGGAACAAACAGGCAGACAGACAGACAGATAGACAAAAATTTTAAAAAATGTTATTTTGGTGTATGAGGCTGTCAATATATGATTGTGGCTTCATAAATTAATTATTACATCAGCTACCTGCCAATAAAAACCTCGTCAATATCGGTCCGATATTAGCCGAAACAAACAGACAGGCAGATTGACAAAAATGATAAAAAATGTTTTTTTGGTGTATGTACCGCATTTATTCATATGTATGTAGTAAAAAACGGTTATTTCAATATTACAAACAGATACTCCAATTTTATTTATATGTATAGATAATTAATAAGTAAATTTATAGTATATCGAGTCGGTACACGACATTTCGGATCCAATATCGATACGGGGCATACGTGCTTATTGCCGCGGGAGCCCCCGCCCTCCGGGGCTCCGGACCGCGCCACCCAGCACGTACCCAGCCTGCTGACTGTACCGTGGAATTTCCTAATTCCGCAGGATCATGCAATCATCCCAGTACTGCTAACCATCGGTAATCACTTTACCTAAATAGGATTAACGGATCCCACAGGCTGGGTTAATAATGTTTTTTTTATGGATGATAATGGAATTCACCCGCCGCGCTAACGATTTACGCTGGCGGGGCACCAGTCGATGATAAGAATGAGGTCAGGTCAGTTAGCCCATCGTGACAAGTTCCAGATGGAACCGCGTGGAGGTCAACCTGATGGTACATTGTTAGCAATGTTATGATAAGTCCACGTTACTAACAACCCTTTCCCTCAAACCCGAATTCAATGCTTCACCTCGATGTAAGCGGTTCGTTAAGTAGAAGTATTAAGTATCGTTTAGAAAATTTACTTTCAATATTACAAACAGACACTCCAATTTTATTTATATGTATAGATTTGGTAAATACAATATTGCTTGAAATCGGAAGTGAGTATGCATGAAGACGCTTCTTTATATATAATATATATATATAACGATATCACAATATTCTTCACCTATTTCCAAAACACAGCAATATTTAAAAACAAACTTGCTGTCCCCAAGTATTGTTTAGAAAAAGTATAGTAGTCTTTTATGGGAATAGGTATAAAAATTTACAATAAGATACCAAAGGATATATTGGAATTACCCTTAAATAAATTCAAAACATCTGTTAAATCATATTTACTCACTAAACGATTTCTTGAATAACAAGCGTGCATGGCAATAGTTGAAAATCATTTATTCATGCACATTGAAGCACTTTTGATTTTTCATTTAATGTTAGACATAGACACCTATATAAAAATACATTGTAAATAAACTGGCTTTAAAAATATGTAATTAAATTGAGTTTCTTGCCAGCTCTTCTCAATTGGATCTATATACTCAACTGGACGGTAGGGAAAACAATTTAATTGTAATGTAAAAAATTTGACGTTCATAAACGGCAAAAATGTCCTACATGAATAAATTATTTTTGAATTTGAATTTGTATAAATTATGAACATATAATAATGTGTACACACGGGAGGGCGGCGGGTGAAGACACGACAAATGCATTAGTGGCGCTGTGTTCACACGGTTTCTTGCCAGTTCACTCTTTCCTCGGGCCACACGGATCCGCGACATATTCGTAGAAATCACTTTAAATGCCTGCTTCTTGTACCACTTAACGGTAGCATGTAAGGCAGAAATCTTTTATTATAAACTAGCTATTACCAGCGACATCGTCCGGGTGGAATTAACTTTTGTTTTTATGAAAGTAAATAATAATTCTAAAATAAAAAGAAGAACTGGTAAGAAACTCAATTGAATTACTTTTTTTTAAAAGCCAGTTTAGTTACAATGTATATTTATATAGGTGTCTATGTCTAACATTAAATGAAAATCCCGTGCATGAACAACTATTGCCATGCACGCTCGTCATTCAAGTAATCGTTTAGTGAGTAATAGGCTTTGCTCAGTAAATATGATTTAACACAGAGGTTCCCAAACTTTTTGTGTCGTAGACCCCTTGCCATATTTTTCGGTTTTGGGTAGGTATTCTTACCTGGTATTGATTTTTGTAAATTTCTAACTGTAGTAAAGTTCAGTGTTAAAAAAAACAAGATGACCGCTGTCGTAGACCCCTTGCAGTTTTATCATAAACCCCTGGGGGTCAATATAGACCACTTTGGGAATCACTGCTTTAACAGATGTTTTGAATTTATTTAATGGTAATTCCAGTATCTTTAGGTATCTTAAATTATCTTAATAATTAAGTAATTATAAACAACACATGCTGGTTTTAATAATAATAATAAACTCAGGAAAATTCACACAGCGCCATCTAGACCCAAGTTAAGCTAGCTAAAGCTTATGTTATGGGTACTAGATAACTGACACATATACATAAATATTTTTGTTTTCGTAAATACATACATATTATACATAGAAAACACCCAGACCGACACAAACAATCATACTCATGAATTCAAATATTTGTGCCGTACGAGGAATCGAACCCCCGACCATCGGATGTAAAGCGGTGTGCTAGACCGCTACACCACCGAGGTCGTCAAAAGGTATATAACAGGTTTTATCATAACATTTTCATCAGACATACTGAGTACTGGCCTCTGCGACCAACGTAATAGATGTTCTGTATTAATTCAGTCACGAAAATGTTCCCATCCATTGTTTTGTTTCTACTTAAAATTCGTCAAGTACAAGACGAGTTAAGAGTCGGCGTACTATTCCCGTTATTGTATCACGAGAACGTTGGTGGAGTGGATTCATCGTTATTGTTGCTGTATATATCTGTTGTTAACGAATCGTAACCGACCGTTGAATATAAATGACTACAGTAATTAGTAAAGACCGGCCGCTGTTTAGCATGCAGCCAACGGCCGCCGCCTGCTCGCCGCACGCTCGCTCGCCGTCCGACGACCGCCCGACGCTCGCTCGACTGCCGCATGACGCCCGCTAACACCCGCCAAACGATCGCCAACACCCGCCTGCTGCCCGCCTGTCGCCCACCTATCGTCCGACGGTAGCCCGCCTACCGCCCGCCTGTCGCTCGCCTGTCGCCCGCCTGTCACTCGCCTGTCGCCCGCCCATTGCCTGCCAGTCACCCGCCTGTCTCCTACCAGTGACCTGTCTATAACCTGCCAGTCACCCGTCTGTCGCCCGCCTGTTGCCTGCTAGTCACCCGCTTTTTGCCCGCCTGTCCTTGCCAGTTACCCGCCTGTCGCCTGCCCCCTGCCAGTCTCCTGTCTGTCGCCTGCCAGTCACCCGCCTGTCGCTCGCCTGTCGCTCGCCTGCCGCTCGCCTGCCGCTCGCCTGTCACCCGCCTGTCGCTCGCCTGTCGCTCGCCTGCCGCTCGCCTGCCGCTCGCCTTTGTCGCCCGCCTGTCGCCCGTCGCCACCCGCCTGTTAGCCCGCCGTCGCCTGCCAGTCACCCGCCTGTCTCCTACTAGTGACTTGTCTATAACCTGCCAGTCACCCGTCTGTCGCCCGCCTGTTGCCTGCTAGTCACCCGCCTTTTGCCCGCCTGTCGCCTGCCAGTCACCCGCCTGTCGCTCGCCTGTCGCTCGCCTGCCGCTCGCCTGCCGCTCGCCTACCGCCCAGCGCCCGCTCACCGCCCGCAGCGTGCCGTCTGCCACGAGTTGTGCCCGCTACGCTCCGGCCGCGCCACACAAGAGACAGTAATCAAGCGTTTCAACAAAGAGTTCTAAGTTTTAGTCGTCAAAACGAACTTAATTCACTTTAAAATTGCGAAGCCGTCCGCCAGAAGTTTTTCATTGTACAATACGATTAAGCCTATTGTTGCCAACTGAAGAGTTATATATACGTATTGCGAGGTAATAATACGCTGTTGTCGGTTGAGACGATGTATATAACAGGTGACAATATACTGACAATATGTACATAAAAATATTGATCTTCATTACATAGTATAAAACAAAGTTGCTGTCGCTGTCTGTCCGTCCCTATGTATGCTTAAATCTTTACAACTACGCAACGGATTTTGAAGCGGTTTTTTAATAGATAGAGTGATTCAAGAGAAAGGTTTATATGTATAATATATTTACACCCGTGCGAAGCCAGGGCGAGTAGCTAGTATATACTAAATGACAATAGAAAAATGTAAGGTGGGGTGACACAGTTTAGACACGGCAGCGCTTAGTACACAATATTGAATTTGTATTACTAGACATTATTAAATGCAATTATCATTTTGATATATCTAGGTAACATAGTTTACTGTCATGATATTAAAAAAGCCATCAGATAAAACAAAAGCCTCTTTCATAGAACACTATACATATATAATGGTGTTATATTCATACGCTAGCTGACCTGGCAAACGTTGTTTTGTCATATAAATTAATATCACTATTAAAAAATAGGGGTTTATGATAGAAGGGTGAAAATTTAGGGTTGTATGCATTTTTAATGCCAAATAAAAAAAATAAAGTAAAATTTTTTGACAAAATAATTGCGTTGGTTTACCCTTATCACTACGTACTGAGATTTACTTCTGAATTCACTATAACTATAAACCAGTCAAATTCAAATTAAAAAATAATTTATTCATGTAGGACATTTTAGCCGCTTATGAACGTCAAATATTTTATATTATAATTTTTTCCCACCGTCCATTTCAGTATATAGACCCAATTGAAAAGAACTGGCAAGAAACTCAATTGAATTACTTAATATAAACACATAACATACATACAAACAGTTAGGTAATGATGATTCCTCTCCGCGCCCTCCTTCTCTCTTCATATTAGCCTATGATACAGATATTATTGTCGAAACTATAATGGCGGGAGAAACTAATAACATGTGTAATATACAATACAACACAACGCAACGCAACACAACACAACACAACACAAAACAACACAACACAACACAATACAACACAACAGAGGAGGCCGACGAGCGTGTCACAAACTCGGCGCGGGCTCGAGGCTCCGGCTACTCGAGTTACATCCGTATATTAATACCATAAAGTCATCCAAGCTTATGGAACTGTTTACACGAAAATAAATGTTATTAACGAAAGGGATTGCCCACAAGGGACAATCTTATACAATGATATAGTCCGCGAGCCAGAGACTAATTACGTCAATCATTTCCTTTAGGCCAAAAATTCTAAAATGGTTAAGATAGTTATTTTATAAAATTTAGTGGACATTTCATTATAGAAGTTTTAAAACGGGTGAGGAAATTGGTCACATTTACTTGTTCCTGGCTCGAGGTGCAAAAGTATTTACCAGGATTGTGTATGTTTATTTATTTCTTTTTTTTTTTTTAGTTTATTTATTTATTCCAGTGCGGTTTTCTAGAAACTATTTGCCTCGCACAACCACATTGTGGAATCACCTTCCAGCAATGGTATTTCCGAACCGATACGATATTGAAACCTTCAAGAAAAGAGCTTATTCCTTTTTAAAAGGCCGACAACGTACTTGCAATTCCACTGGTGTTGCGGGTGCTCATGGGCGGCGGTAATCACTTACCATCAGGTGAGCCGCATACTAGTTTGTTCGCTGTGTTATAAAAAAAAACATAATAATTTGCTTAGAAATTGGAACTTTGTTTTAGTCTTCAGATAATATTGAACTTAGACACTTGTAGTGTGTAGTGTGAGTTTATGCGAGTATAGTGATGATTAGTTAGATTAATTAGATTTTAATATTACAAACAGACCCTCCAATTTTATTTTTATGTATAGATGTCTTGGCTTGTTGACTACTCTAATAGTTTCGGTTCTGCATGCACAACGGCCAGATGAAATGCGGTAAATGGAGTCCTATATACATTTACTATATTCCGTTAACATGTACATTACATCTGTACTCGCTTCTAATTGTTCCGTGTAGGTTGTAAGTTAAAAGTGCGAGGTTTCCCTGAATAATTGTAAGTTAAAAGTGCAAGTGAATATGAGACAACTAGAGGCGAGAGGGTTTCCCTGAATAAATAATAAATGCGGCTCGCTGTGTTGCCGGAGTGGGATCATTACTATTGTGACAAATGGAGGTGTGATAGTGCAATCCCAGCAAGATCACTGGACTATTATTCCGACAGTCGGCTCCAGAATACGAAACAAAACACCCACTTTATTCCACTTTATTCGGGCAATAACGATAAAACCGACGATTTACGCCGTGCGCTTTATGAAATATAAACTCTCAAAATATTCCTTATTTATTGGACGCGGCGCGGTGCTGCGTTCATAAATTAATTACCGGCATTGAGGCCTGATGTGTTTATTTATTTGCGTAATAGCGGCTGGCGCCACTCGCTGCAGTATTACCAAATTTCACAAGTAAGCGTTCACCTGTGGTGATTTATAGCCCAATATCAGAGGGCGAGGTGCTCTCTCCTGCATGCATAAAAAGGTATTTTATGGTCGATAGCGCGTCAGTGCGCGTACCCTTCTATCAGCCGCCGAGTACCGCGGGCCGCCCGCTCGACATTTATGTGCTTGATAATTCCCCATCTCAGATGTAGATATTCGTTTGCGCATAACCTGAAATTTATGGCTTCTAAAATGTACTCGTATTTATTTAAAGGGTTATAATTTGTACACTGCGTGGATTACAACCGTTAAAACAAACAGTAGTCGTGGCAACTAACTAAGCAGTTTACTTAGCGCGGTCGAGCCGTCGGCGACCGCCTGTTACGGGGTGGGGGGTGACAAAGATCACGACGCAGGCCCTCAAGGGTTAAATTAGTCGCTTTACACGGATTATGATTAATATTATGTAATCCTATAATTAAACTTTAATACTCATTTTATTTTAATTAAGATAAAGAAGACAAAGAAGTATCAATGGGCGGCCTCATTGCAAAAAGCGATCTCTACCAGGCAACCTTGGGATAGAGAGAAGTGATTAGTTTTCATCTGGTAGGTATAGGTGTAACGATGGTAACAATATTAGAAATAGAAATAATCTTTATTCAAATAAACTTAATATACGCACTTTTGAATAGTCAAGTTTTTTATTCTACCGCTCATTCGGAGTGCAGACTCATCACAAGAAAAATGAGCAAGAAACTTGTGTGTTGCTCTTTTAAATAAATATTGTTTTAATTATATTTACATTAACAATGATTAGGCATGCGACAATCAACATACCACTACGCACTTTATCTCTGTTCAATCAGATAACATTGTCAGCGCTATGAATTTTAAGTCAGATATTTTCTACAAAAACAATATTATCATTTATAAATTCTTAAATTTTATAATAAGCTCTTTTACAAAGAAAATATTAACTATTGGAAGAAATGTTATTAATATAAGTATACATATAACTAAGGCAGTAAAAAACAAATCAATTGAGTTGGTGGAGTGACTATTTTTGTCTACTACATACGGATCAAAAGTAAGCTAACATTGAGGGTGACGCAGCTGGAGTCGAGTCACAACGCGAGCTTCAAAGCGTTCGAGGCTCGGGTCCCCACCAACATGCTGCCCACCTTCATGAAGGAGGACTACTGGCCGAAGGGTGTGGTGTACCGGCGCTACCGTGGCAGACTGGCGCCGTCAGTGCCGTGATCACACAGACAATTTCAATATCTTACTTTTATAATATTTCTAGCTACTCACCCAGCTTCGCACGGGTGTACATGTATTATATATATAAACCTTCCTCTTGAATCACTCTATTTAAAAAAATCGCTTCAAAATCCGTTGCGTAGTTTTAAAGATTTAAGCATACAAAGGGACAGACAGCGACAGACAGTTTTATACTATGTAATGATTTCATATGTATGTTCTATAAGGTATTTATAATACGGGCCTAGTAGCCTGAAATAAATAAATATGTACGTAGAAAGTTGCATATATATATAATTCAAGAAAAGCAAGGAAATGCAGAGTAATATCTAATTGTCTTTTTCGTGGCGCGAGCATTAACTCCTTTACTTAGTACGATAATATGTTAATACTAGCTTTTGCCCGCGGCTATGCCCGCGTTAATTTATCCCCTTAGGGGTGGAATTTATCAAAATGCTTTCTTAGGGGCTGCCTACGTCGTAGTAGCTTTAGTCATGCAAAGTCTTAGCCCGATCGGTTTAATATTGACAAAGTTTCATACAAACTTTCATCCCCTATTTTATCTCTTTGGGGGTAGAATTAATCAAAATCCTTTCTTAGTGGATGCCTACGTCATAACATCTACCTGCATGCCAAATTTCAGCTCGATCCGTCCAGTGGTTTGGGCTGTGCGTTGATAGATCACTATGTCAGTCAGTTTTGAATTATATATATATATAATATTTAGATTTATAATAAGGGGCCAGTAGACTGAAATAAATAAATATGTATAATTCAAGAAATGCAAGGAAATGCAAAGTAATATCTAATTGTCTTTTTCCTGGCGCGAGCAGTATCTCCTCTACTTAGTACGATAATATGTTAATATTACGTCCCGCCACGCCCGGGTGCGGTACGAGAGCCCATTATTATACTCTGAGAAGTATACGTAAATACTCTTTATGATTCTATATTAGAACAAAGTACAGCAATTGGATATTTGCAATTGGGAATGATTTTTTATTCAAATTCAAAATTCAGAAATCATTTATTCATGTAGGACATTTTAGCCGCTTATGAACGTCAAATTTTTTACATTATCATTTTAAAAATCGCACGTAAACAAGACTAAATACCGCTGCTAGAGATGTGTCAACTCGAGTTAACTCGAGTTGAGGTGAATTCGAATTAACTCGAGTTGAATTCTTTCATCTCGAGTTGGAAGTATATAAGTATGAGCTGCCGATGGCAGCCTTTTTGATAGTTTTTTATATATTTTTGAATTTTATATTTTGACGTTCTGTTTTTATATACCGTTTGTTTTCTTATGCCATATTCATTATAATATAATATAATCTCAGGACAATTCACACAGCGCCATCTAGACCCAAGTTAAGCTAGCTAAAGCTTGTGTTATGGATACTAGATAACTGATACAAATACATAAATATTTTTTTCGTAAATACATACATATTATACATAGAAAACACCCAGACCGATACAAACAATCATACTCATGACTACAAACGTTTGAGCCGTGCGAGGAATCGAACCCGCGACCATCGGTCGTAAAGCGCTGTGCCAGACCACCGAGGTCGTCAAGTCTTCATTGTCTTTACATTTTTGATAGCGATCGGATTGCATATATTTTACCAGACCTAGGAACGTGTCTCATTTTAAACCAGGCTTAATACAGTCCTTCAGTAACACCCTCTTTTATATTTTGATTTCGTACTAATTTAATCGCCTTTGAAGTATGTCTACTGATTCCTCCTTTTACGATATTATTATCTGCATAGTATATCTATATAGATAAGGTAATCATATAAATAAAATTGAATATAAATAACAACTTGCATATGAATATATGTACACCAAAATAGATTGTTTACAATTTTTATCTGTCTGCTGTCTGTTTGATCCGGCTCATCTCTGAAATGGCTGGGCCAATTTTGACGGGACTTTTTTTGGCAGACAGCTAATGTAATAAGGAGTAATTTTGATTACTTTAATTTTAGAAAAAATCTTCCATTTCAGAAAAATAAAGTTAAATTCCACGTGAACGAAGTCGCGGGTACAGTTAGTATAATATAGAATCGAATGCCGTAGAGCGGCGGTGGCAGGCTATTTACGTTGATCCTGGTATTTGTCAGGTATTTGAAAATTAAACAGATGAGGAAACGGCCGCCTCGTGGCATCTCTTATATCGAATTCGGCTCGCAGCTGCCCTACTGCATGCCGAGGATTTCTGTTGCTGCCGGCCTGTTTGAATTGTTACTTTTGGTATGTAGTCATTTTAATATACTAGTACTATACTATATTCATATGTATCGTTTCATAGGAATTCTTACTGGTGGGTTTCGATCAATACAATTCAAATTGATAGACAATTTATTGACTTAAACATTGTTCTTCTTTACAGGGGGCGTATTATGAACTCTTATTCCCATTCAGTATACGGCTTAAACTGAACTGCCTGGAAACTGACTGGATTTTAAAGAGTTCATAATACGCCCCCAGGACAATAAAATGGATTTACAAATTCTTGCTTCAAAATCACGAGGTTCATAATACGTGTCGAGACCCCCCAGGTCTTACAATAAAATAGGTTACAAATTCTTGCTTCAAAATCACGAGGCATGCAAATTACAATTGTACTTAATATAACAATTATTTTCTAAAATAATAATGAGAAAATTCAATAGTCTAATGTAAATTCTCGCAAAGAATAACAGTATTTTAGTTCAGTAATCTAAATATATAACTCAAAGGTGACTGACGTAGTGATCTATCAACGCACAGCACAAACCACAGGACGGAGCGGGCTGAAATTTGGGATGCAGGTAGATGTTATGACGTAGGCATCCGCTAAGAAAAGATTTTGATTAATTCTACCTCTAAGGGATAAAATAGGGAGATGTATGAGACATGTGTGACTCCGTGTGTGGGCTGCTGCCACTGTCGCCGCCATCCGTACACGTGGATGGAGCTCGATGTAACACCCCATATGTTACCATCCCAGGGAAGTTACATATTACAGTTCCGTACTCTGTAATTTCACTCATTTTCCATTTTCCCTTCAAACCGGAAAACAGGATGTAAACACGTCAGTTGCTTGGCGACAGACTATTTATAGACGTGACAGCGAGACACGTGTAAATATAATATAACGTGGGTTTAAATTAATTCCACGTAACAATAAGTATAAAACTTATACATCTATACATATAAATAAAATTGGAGTGTCTGTTTGTAATATTGAAATAACCGTTTTTTACTACATGCATATGAATATAAATACGAAACATACACCAAAATAACATTTCACAATTTTTGTCTGTCTGTCTGTTTGTTCCGGATAACCTCGGAAATGGCTGGACTGATTTTGACGGAACTTTTCTTGGCAGGTAGCTGATGTAATAAGGAGTAACTTAGGCTACTTTGATTTTAGAAAAATGAAGTAAAATCCCACGCTGGCGAAGTTTCGTGTACAGCTAGTTTTACAATGTGATTGTTACTGAATAAATATTAGCAAACAAATTGAAGCCCATTTGTATAAAATTAACAGAAATGAGCCAAGATTGTAATCATTAATTCATTGAAAATTTTATGATTGTACCTATTACAAATTTTTGGTTAAATATCTACAGCTATTTATTTATAAAACAATAATACAATTGTGTTTAAATATAAGTACAATTCATAAAAATATTACACTAAACTATTTTTTTTTGTGTAAACATAATAATAATTTATATTTTAATAGTGAAGAAGTTCTTATCATCATCATCATCTAGGAAGACAACCACTGGACAAAGGTCTCCCCCAAAGATTTCCACAAGGATCGGTCCTGCGCTGCTCGCATCCATCGCCTTCCAGCGATCGTGAACAGATCATCGGTCCACCTTGCTGGAGGCCTACCCAAGCTACGTCTTCCGGTCCGCGGTTGCCACTCGAGGACTTTACTGCCCCAACGGCCCTTTGTCCTACGAGCTATGTGCCCTGCCCATTGCCACTTCAGTGTCGCATTCTTCGGGCTATGTCGGTCACTCAGGTTCTTCTGCGGACCTCCTCATTTCTGATTCGACCACGCAGAAACTCCGGGCATAGCCTTCTCCATTGCCGTCTGAGTGACTCTGAGCTTATTAGGCTCATAGTTAGCGACGAAAAACTTCTGTCTTTTAAATCTACTGCTAAATTACTATTTGCTTTTACAACTTGATAACGCCGACAATGCTCCACTACCTTAAAACTAGGCAACAAGTTATCCCTAACATCTTCTTGTATTCTCCCGCATCAATCTGTCTTCCACAGTTTCATTTTTAATTTGATCTTTTTTAAAGTCTAGTAATAGTACTAATAAATACAGACTAGTTACAGTTAAAATCTGTAAATAGCCATGGATCAAAATCCATGGCCCCAATATAATTTCTTGTGGCGTGGTAGGCACAACACAAAATGATTTATGCTGTGAACACAATTAATTATAGTGGGCACAGATTCTCATTTTGTTTGAGTGGTGGTTTGGTTTATCATAAAGTGGAGTGTACATCATCCCCCCTCGCACCCCCGCCCGCTCACCTGCGCCCAAGTAAAAGCGATTAACTGAAAGAAAGTTTTAAATGAGCCTTTTTGCCCGATATTACAGTTTGACTGAAGTTTCACCCCCATTTTATAGTACAAAGTGTTTGATTAATTACTTTACGGGTGGCTTTCTACCTTTTTATCAGTTCGTTCAACACCGGCTAATTGGTACAGACGGTAATTATGTTCAGTGGTAACACGTACCACAGATAACATAATATTACATACACGTACGTTCATAATAAACTCGTGTAGAATTTATTTAAAACAACTAGCTCGACTTAGTTAGGTCCCTACATAGTATATACATACCTACATTATAGTAATATGTAACTGTAATAATAATAAAATGTTAGGGATCAAATTATATGTGGGAGTGTGAGGTTGGGCAGTCAAATACCTTTTGTTGCTCCAAGGGTTTTGATTCATGTACCATAGGTAAGGGGATCTAATAACAAATTTTCACTGCTTTTACTTAATTTTTGCAACGTTACCACTCATCATGAGATGGGCCGTTATATTAATCGGCTTTTCAATTACATAAATAATATTCCTACAATTTTATACATTTATTTATGATAATGATGACCTCGGTGATCTAGCGGTCAAGCACACCGCTTTACGACCGATGGTCGCGGGTTCGATTCCTCGCACGGCACAAACATTTGTATTCTCGGTCTGGGTGTTTTCTATGTATAATATGTATTTATTTACAAAAGAAATATATCTATGTATTTGTATCAGTTATCTAGTACCCATAACATAAGCTTTAGCTAGCTTAACTTGGGTCTAGTTGGTACTGTGTGAATTGTCCTGAGATTATTATTATTATTAATTTTAATGTAATGTAATAATATTAATTGTCGTATAATGGTTAGAAGCTAAAGATCCGTGGTAGATATACAACTTTAATTCTAAATCAGCGCTGGTAACCATGTACCTATTACATTATGCCTAGTTGTGGTCCACATGGACTCTGTTTTGTAAATTGTTGTTTGTTTGAATAAATATATTTAACTGTGGACCCAACGTAACTCTAAGTTCTTTGCTGTTAATTATGAAATTGTTATTATTTAGTAAATTCAAATTAAAACTCAGAAGTCATTTATTTATGTAGGACATTCTAGCCGCTTATGAATGTCAATTTTCTATAATTATTATAGCATATGCTGGTGGTCACTCTATTTCTAAATTTGAAGTTAAATGACTCTGTACTATTGTAAACATGTACAACATTTATTTGAAAAGAACACACAGTTTTTATTCTCATCTCGAAACTTTTCATTCCGAGCTGAAGATTTGACATATCTCTAAGAGTCTGTAATAGACCTACATGAATAAATATATTTTGAATTTGATTTTATATTTATTATATTTTTTTCCCTACCATCCAGTTCAGTATCCAATTGAGAAGAACTAGCAAGACACTCAATTGAGTTCCTTTTTTTCAAGCTTATTTTATACTCAATTAACGTTGGGCGCGTAAACGAGTTCAAATGGAACCTGATCTGTTGAAAGACTTTAATTTCTAATCAGCGTAGTTAATTGTTTTGCGTTTCATTATGGCGTTGAAATAATGTATCGGAACTCTGTTCCGGTGCGGTATGGGAACTCGCCCCCTTCTTTTGTATTCGACCGGCCGGCGGACCAACTGTCGTTGGCCACAATTATCTCAACCTGGGTCCTTATATTTAATTGAATATAATTATGTTTATTCATAATCGCTTGATACACTGTTACTATCGTTATTTGTGACTATGTATTGTACATGGTCTTTTAACACACCGCTTTTTTTACGATGGTCGCATGTTCAATTCCTCGCACGTTGCAAATATTTTGTATTCATGAGTATCATTGGTTTGGATTGTTTTCTAAGTTTATAGTTTAGGTATTTACAAAAAAAATGCGTCCAAGTATTTATATCAGTCATCTAGTACCCATAATACAAGCTTTAGCTAGCTTAACTTGGGTCTAGATGGCGCTGTGTGAATTGTCCAAAGATTATTTTCTATGTTTGTCTGTCTGCCTATCTGTTTGTTCCGGCTAATCTCTGAAATGGCTGGACTGGATAGAATAGAATAGATAATCATTTATCAAATAAACTTAATTTAAGTACTTTTGAATAGTCATAACAATTTTTTTTATCTACCGCTCTTTCGGAAAACTGTCTCATCATAAGAAGGACTAGCAAGAAACTTGTGTGTTTCTCTTTTAAATAATCCTTGTAAGTTTACATTTACAAGTCGAAACGTGTGAATACAAACTACCAACCATCACTAATTTTTTGTGTCAAATATAAATGATTAAATCAGCCGTTGTGATAAGAGCAGACCAGTCCCTATAAGCAGCACTGGTTCACTGATTTTGACGGGACTTTTTATGCCAGGTAGCTTATGTAATAAGGAAGTAACATAGGCTACTTTTATTTTAGAAAAATAAAGTTAAATTCCACGCGGACGAAGTCGTGGGTACAGCTAGTAATTATTACAAATGTCGCGTACAGGCATTAGACCAACGTCGGGTCAGTGCTGGCTGGTCGGACACAAGGAGGGCGATAAGCCCAGCCTCTGTTAATACACAAAGTTTAATGCGTGTGTCCTTCCGTGCGTCCGCCACATTAGCATGGCCTCGCCGTGTATTAGTTCGACGCCGTTTCAAAGTTGCACCGTGTTAATTACTTTGCAATTTGGTTTTGAACACATTGTAAAGTTAATTAAACCGATATATATAACTTTATATACCAACTAGCTTTTGCCTTCTATGAAGAGAAGAGGAGGACGAGCTGATTGCTTCTTTTATAATTATAAAATTGTATAAAAAGGATTATATAAAAATACTAGCTTTTGCCCACGGCTTCGATCGCGTTATTTTACCCCCTTAGGGGTGGAATTTATCAAAATCCTTTCTTAGGGGATGCCTACGTCATAGTATCTTTATGCATTCAAAGTCTCAGCCGGATCGGTTTAAAATTGACAAAATTTCATATAAACTTTCATCCCCTACTTTATCCCTTTGGGGGTAGAATTAAAATCATTTCTTAGCGGATGCTTACGTCATAACATCTACCTGCATGCCAAATTTCAGCCCGATCCGTCCAGTGGTTTGGGCTGTGCGTTGATAGATCACTAAGTCAGTCAGTCACCTTGAGTTATATATATTTGGATTCCCATACATACATATATACAGCGTGAACTCAAGAATGGCAGTTTGATCAATATTATACAAACAGCCACTTCATTATTCGCCCCAAATGTTATCGTCAATGTATGAAACTAAACCGATCGGCCTCGACTTGTGTAAGAGCAAATAAATCAACGTCACGATTAACTGAATCGTTGCACCGAAGGTGGTTCGCAGCCTCCTTGTGTGTGTTGGGATTGATTGCTCTGGAATCCCCGTCCGCCGCTTTATCCGTCCGTTTATACGGCTACTATTCGGATAGTTATTTCGCTTGAATCACATTGTTAAAACGACGCCTGTCAAATTGTTTATAGTCTATTTTTTTTATCCCGGAGATAAATTTCACGTTTCGGATGTTGACAGTTTTTTGCGTTTTTTAAACAGGGTTGTGGCACTATCAAAAATTAATATTAATTACCCATTTTTATAGGTTATTCAGAAATAATGTGTGAGTGTTTGTATAAAACGCATTAGAACAAAATTTATAAAGTATATAAGGTTAATTAATAAATATATGGTTGTTTATTTTTCATAAAAAAAGACCTTTTTTAAAATCTTTTTTAAAAAGCAAATGACCTTTTTACGGTATCATCGTTACATAATATAAAACAAAGTCGCTGTCGCTGTCTGTCCGTCCCTATGCATGCTGAAATTTTTAAAACTACGCAACGGAGTTTGAAGCGGTTTTTTTAATAGATAGAGTGATTCAAGAGGAAGGTTTATATGTATAATACATGTACACCCGTGCGAAGGCGGGGTGGGTAGCTAGTATATCATAAACTAAACACCTATTTAAAGTATTATATTGTTTGAAAGAAAAAATGTTGGTTTGTAGCTTAATACTGTAAAAATTACCGTTTCTATTATGCTGTATAATACGACGACAGTAATGGAAACACTAGTATATGTAGGTAAATATTAAAATTCTGTTGTGGAACCGTAATTTAAAGCTTTAAAACTAATATGTTAAAATAAAATTCGAATTTCCGATTAAACAAATCGGTATCGCAGGTACACCACTACCCCGCTGTAGGTGGTAATATTATTTGAAAATTTGACATTTACATCTGTTAATTTAGTCTCCGGGATTAGAAAATAAAGTATAGTTGGAGATTGTTTGTTGTACTAGAAACAATAATTAATGATTCTGCTGTTGTTGAGCGCAAAAATATTGCCAGCCAGCGTGATTGTTCACAAAACTCTTTTTGGTTCTAAGAAAACAAACAAAAAACAATACAATTTATAATATTGTGGTGATGATAAATGCTGTGTACATATATTATAGTCGGTCCGTTTGAATGAGTGTACATATATATATAGTAATCAGAAATGTCAAAATTTAAAACATCTTTATTCATGTACATGTCTATTACACTCTTATGACATGTCAAATCTGTTTTTTCTACTAAATAATATCGAACACAGTCCACAAAAATTGGACTTCAGTACCTATTTTAAGGTCAAATCATTGGCAGCACTCAGCAACTACCCGCAGCAGGGGGGTGGGATTGTTAGCAATGTGGACTGAAATCATGACCTCATTGCAAGCAATGTTCCATGTCAAGTTGACCTACACGTGATTCCCCCTGGAGACCATCGTGATAAATTTGTAACGATGGGCTAACTGATCTGATCTGATGCTCATCCTATCACCCTTCACTGGTGCCCAGCCAGCGTATACCATTATTATCTATTAAAAAACTATCTGCAGCAATATATTGTACGTTTGGAATACGAAGATTTTCCTTTTATCAGAAAGTCGGATGCTACTGATTTACGTGCCAAAGTAATTTAATATAGGCCAGTCACCAAACTTGTAATTAAATGCCGAAGCTAAACACGATTGGTATATTTATAATTGTTATTAGTTGGCTACATCACAAGCGTATCACAACTCATAGCCGCATGTTCGCCGGGGATGCTATTGAGTTTCACGGTTCACCTGTCTCAAGGCTTTGTGTCTGGATTGTTTGAAGATTCATTTAAATAATTCAAGTCGTCGCCGAGTTTGTTTGCGCAATAACGGCTGCGTTCGTGTGCTCGTGTCTTTTAGGCGTGTGCTCCACTCTGCTCGACAACTCAGCTCTGGCTAATACAATATTAACTATTAATGAGATGACGCGCTCGCTGTAGGACGAGGCCAGGCCTGCGCCAACGCAAGCCTCGTTAATATTGCAAAACGTTCGTTAGCTGCCATTAGTGTAATTATGAACCGCGCGGGATCCAAGATGCGTGCGCTGTTAAATAGTGGAGCTAGGGTTGCCAAGCTCAAATTTAAAAAGCCAGGATTGAAAGTTCAAAAAATTAGGACTGAAGACGTCCGCGCCGCGATATTCAGACAGCCCAAAAACCTCGAAATGAAACACCACATACGAGGGAAAGAGTATAATGATATCAAAAAATGGTGTTACAAAATACTGAATAATAAAATTTTACAATTGTGTATAAATCGATGATAACGAAATAATATCTCAAAAATCTAACAGCGCCATCTAGTATTCATTTCTCTAAATTACGTAAACAACATTTGCATTCTACAGATAATCATTGTGAAATATATAACCTATTTGCTACATTATTTTTATACTAACAATACTATTTAATTATACAGATACTACATTTATAATCAATACATACTAGATATACTCTCAACATTCCGCCCACCAAGAACATGCTGTTCTTCCAACAACCGCCCACCGTGCAATGTATATCTAAATTTTAATAAATATCTTTATGAAACATAAGGGTCTATTGGAAGGCGACATATCTTGATGAGTGGACGCTTAATTACAGAATTTCTACATCTTAAACTAACAACACGAATCAAACCGTCGTCTCCTGGATGTACATCAATGATTCTGGCAAGGGACCACTTCCCGGGTGGTAAATTTTCTCTCTCTAACGAGATCTCCTATTTTAATATCGTTATTGTGTTTTTTGTCCATATTCGGTCTCTGTTGAAGTCACATCAAATATTCGAGTCCATCTGTCCCAAAAATGTTGTACCATTCTCTGTACTAACTGCCAACGATTTAAACTTTATATTATCTGTGATGTACGATCTTTCCGGAACTATAATAGGTGGTACTCCTATCAACAAATGACCAGGTGTTAGAGGTTGTAAATCATTAATATCATCACTAATTGGCGAAATGGGCTAAGCAGGCTACATGAGCCGTAACCGTAGCCATCTCTCATAAGTTAATGTGGTATTGCCAAGAATCCTCTTCAGGTGATATTTAATCGAGCGCACGCTTGCTTCCCATATGCCTCCGAAATGGGGCGCATTTGGTGGGATGTTATGCCATTCAGTGCCATCTCTAGCAAGCATGTCTAAAATTTCTCCATTAACAGTGCGCAAGTGTTCTTTTAACAGGGCTCGTAACTCCTTGTTACCAGCGATAAAGTTAGTGGCATTGTCGCTCCACATGTGACGGCAGTGTCCTCGTCGAGCGGTAAATATTTTGAACGCAGCAATAAAATCGACACTCTCTAAACTGCTTACAATTTCAATGTGAATGGCCTTTGTTGCCATGCAAATAAATATACATAGATAACCCTTAGACGTTTTACAACCTCGACCCTTAGATATACGCTGTCCACAGGTCCAGCAAAATCAACTCCGCTATGCAAAAAGGGTCTTGTGGGTGTTACTCTTTGTGGAGGTAGATCGGCCATTAATTGTGTACCAATAGTTGCACGGTGTCTGGCACAGATAACACATCTATGCAATGCTTGCTTAATCATTCTCTTGACACCGAGAATCCAGTAATTCTGTCTTAACATGAAATTAGCATGAGAGTTGGACCCCCATGTAAGTTTTTTTATGTGCATTTGCGATAATTTTTGGATAAATAATGACAATCGGGCAAAATTATCTGATGTTTCGCTTCAGGAATATTAGCGTGTCGTAAACGACCTCCGACTCTTAATATGCCGTTTTTATCTAAAAATGGACTAAGAGATCCAGATTTCTGTATTGTTTTACAGCTTTCTGTCCTTAATACTCTTATATCCTTAAAAATTCTTCTTGCTGACATATAAGGATGCATGCTTCAATGCATTGTCTAATTCTTCAGCTGTTACATATTTTGGGAATTTGTTTATCCTTATCTGTCCGAAACGTTTACAAAGTGACACACTCTCTGTAGTCTTGTCACTGTAGAAAAAGTAAATATTTGTGAAAAGTTATTCTCTATCTGTGTTGTAAATATTATCTGGTCTTTGTTCTATTTCTCCTTCTTTCAAATCTGGTATTAATATGTTTTATAATTTCTTTCAGCCATTATGCCCTTTCCACCGTAATGTCTCTTTCTTTAACTTAGAGGCAGTAACTCCTCGAGATGCTAGATCAGCAGGGTTCTCCTTGGATGGTACATGAAACCAATGATGACCAATTAATGAGGTTATTATCTCTCCTATTTGCCACAAATGTCTTCCATGTGCTTGGATGTTTCTGTAGCCAAGATAATACAACGTTCGAGTCAGTGTATGCATAAATGTGCTGTCTTGGTACATTCAAATGTTCCACATCTCAATAAGCATGTTAATAAGACCGCTCCACATAACTCCAAACGTGGCAACGATATAGTTTTTACGGAGCCACCTTACGAGTGAAATTAAATGAATATGGATCTTATGGTTAGAATTTGACTCTTGCTCTCTTATGCTACATAAGCATCTGAGAATCCATAAAGTTCTAGTTTTGTATCTAAACTAGTTGTATTTAATATCTCTCTACAGTAATTCAGATAAACAGTGTAATTCTTGAACTTGAGCCAATTATATGCCAAGTCACTAGGCACTTCTTGGTCCCAGGTTACACCAGTAAGCCATAGCTTCTGCAAAAAAATCTTACCAATGATGATAATGCCATCCCATTATTAATTTGGCTACATCTCGTGCAATAGATTTTTGTTGGAGATGATATATCTGGAATATTACTGAATACTGAAACTCATCTTTTGTTCTGTCCCATACTATTCCTAATGTTTTAATTGTACCTTCCAGTTGAAACTCTAACTCAGTATTCATCATCTGCTTTTCTCATATAACAAAAGTCTGTATCAAGTATTCCATTGTAACTGAAACTTGCCAGCAGCCATTAATCCATTCATCTCATTAAATCTTTTAGCGGTTTCTATTGTATCTGCACCTGATAATAAGTCGTCCATATAAAAATCTGTAGTTGTATTTTTCGGATACTTATTCGTATGTGTTTCAAGTTGATGCAGAGTTTTTGTCGCTAAATAAGGAGACTGGCAGTACCGAAAGTGACTCTAGTCATTCTATAATGTTTAACGTCTTCAGTAGAATTGTTTTCCAAAAGAGACGTTGATAATTTGAATCGTCAACTTTAATTTGCAAATACATTTTTGTAATGTCGGCCACTAAACAGATCTTGTGGTATCGCCATCGTAGAATGAATCGTAAATCTGGTTGAAGACGAGGACCAACCATGAGACTATCATTGAGTGAATTTTCCGTTTTTGTATTTACACGAAGCATCCATTACAACTCTCACTGTCGTCTTTTTCGGATTAATCACGGCATGATGAGGTATATAAACAGCTGTTGGTATCTGTCGATCATGTTCCTCAACTATCTCTTCCATGAAATCTAAATTTATACTCCTTCATGACATGACTGTATTGTTTCATTAAATCAGAATCTTTTTCAAATCTCTTCTCCAATTGTATCAGTCGTCCTTCAGCTATATCTCTCGATGATCCATATTGACAAGGTATATTTCTTTAAATGTAGGCGTACTATAAATCTACCACTTTTATCTCTAGTATAAGTCTCTATACATTTTCTCACATCGACTCTCCTCTTCAGTAAGAATCTTCTCATGTTTAGAATCAGATTCCATCTCCCAAAATTTTTGTAGTAAATTATCCTCAATTGTTAGATGCATAATTGATTTTGTAGCTTTGTATAGTCTTTTGTGCAACCGGCCTAACAAAATCCACCCGAGGTATGTATTTTGCGCTATAATGGTACCACGGGGGCCTTTTCTTAATCCTTCTTTCAGGATCTATGTTTTTCTGCACTCAACAGGATATCAACCTTCCCAGGTGTGTCAAAGTATGGATCTTAAATCCAAGTTGTGCAGAAAGTTCTGTTCGCGTATTCGTTGAGCAGGTAGTGCCCGAGTAATCGACTTCAAAACAAACGCCTGTACTGGTACAGTGAAGTTTGAATCATATCTCGATTGTGCAACGAATGTAACCATGCTAGTGGATGTGAGACTTGCTTTGTCATTGTCGCCCAGTCCATTAATTGTGCATCTGACTGTAGTTTTCTTTAATTAGGAACTGTGCAGCGGACTCCGTTATAAATGAACCTTCGGATCCCGGGTCTATCAGAGCACGCAAAGAATATGTAGTCCCATTTGTTGTATGAATTTTAACCAATGCTGTGGCCAACAGCACATTTTTGGTCATTTCCTGGTCCGCGTAATGGGCCGCTACATTGTGTTCGACTGGTGTTGTAGCTACTTCAGGTTGTCTATTATCTCGTATGTGTGAACTTCCTCCTGCATCTGGAGAAAGATGATCAGGTGTTTCCTTCGGGGTGAATAAGTGAATGGTGTTTCTTACCACACCTCCGACATGTAGACCTTTGTTTGCATTTGTCAACGGTATGATACGGAATCAAACAGTTGTAGCATAATCTGTTCTGTTCCACGAAGCGTTTGCGATCAGTATATGTAAGGTGGGCAAATTCTTTGCATTGATATATAAAGTGATTCCCGTGACAATATTTACAACTAGTTTTGAATGTCGTGTGAAAGGTGTTCTGCCTTGTACTAGGTCTGGACATGGTGGATTTTGATGTTAGGTTGGATTGCGGATTGTTTGTTCTAGCGTAATTAATTGTGTTTCTTGTTCCTTTATTTGATTTCTTTTCTTTCTTTCTTTTCTTTATTAATTAGCTAGGTTAGGTTTTGTATATATATAGTTAGGTTAGGCTAGTTAGGTTAAGATAGTATAATAGGTTAAGTTTATTATTGAATTTTTTTGTTTTTTGTTTTGTCTGCGCTGAGGTGTTTGTGGTGTATCACCGGGATTGCACGGAGGTAACTCCAGTCTGGTGTGCCCGCTCCGGGGGAAACTGGAGCAATTAGTGGAGGCGCTAGCCTCCATCCGCCCGACTTGGGTCGGGCGCGGCATCGTTTTGCCATCAAGTTATTGGCTGGTGGCAGCAATTTCTTCCCGTCCCCCGCCGAGGGGGATCAAAGTGTGTGTCCCTGTTGGAGACTTAGCGTTCTGGTCCATGTCGGACTCGGTCACGCTGGCGGACGCCGACACGGTGCGGTCGGCGAGGTCGCGGCCCGTCTCTATGGCGTTGGTCGCGGGCATCAGCGTCGTCGATCGCGCTCGACGCGCTCAATGATGGTGGAGGACGAGATGTCCGGATGCCTGGTGTCCAGCGAGGACGGACTGGCAAAAACGGCCGTGCCGAAACGGCCGCACGCGGACGGACCGGCCCTTCCGGGACGACGGGCGGGAGTGTCGGCCGTCCAAAATCCCCTGCCCGTCGTCCGGGAATGGGATTGTATCTGGCGGTGCCCGTGGGCCGTGGCACAAAGAATCCGGCAACGTCGCCGAAGTCCCGGCGGCAGGAAAAACGAGGGGACGACGGGATGTTCGTCCGACCCTCGGAGGTCCCTGCGGGAAAGGGGAAGGTCCCCCCAATGGATGACTCGCAGCCTGTGGCCGCCTTCAGGGCGGAGGCCCAGAGAAAGCTCGGGGCTGCCCTGGACACTATGCACAGGTGCGGGAACTAAAGGGGACCGACCTTGAAGGAGAGCATCAGCTCCGTGATGCTGATGGCGGAGGAACTGGACGGGAGTGCCGTCATCGACAGCGAGTTCACCGCGAGCGCCGTCAAACGGCGAATGCTGGAGGCGCAGGTGGAGGATAAGGAGAACAAGGAGCTCCGAAGCCAGCTCCAGGCCCTCCAAGCCCAAATGCGGCAACTCGCGGCGAACTCGGGGTCGCATCTGGCTGCTTCCCGCGCGCCGCAGGGGTCTCCGAGGGTAAGGGCACCAGGCCCGACCCCCGAACCGGTTTAGTCGGGGCCTTCAGGGCGGATATTGAGGGCGACCGGGGAAAATTGATGCCCGTATCGGTGCCCAAATTGAGAAGGGCATCCGTGAAATCAAGGCTGCCCTGGGCATCAGCTCCCCGGCGTCAACAATCCGCCCTGAATACCGCCCGCCGCTACAAAGCGATGGGCGGTACGATGGCCCGCATCCCTGGCGCGGGGGTCCGGGGTTTAGGGATGCCCCCCATCTGCGCGGGGCACAAGGCGCAGACTTCTGCCTATTGGGTGGTTGCTAGCCGGCAAACATCCGGCAGCCAACAGCCGGGGCCGTCGGGCGCAGGGCGCGCGCAGGATGGCTGGACTACAGTGGTGAGACGGGGCGACAAAAACCGCAGCGTCCCTGAGAGGCAGACCCAGAGTACAAAGTTCAGAGGACTTCCCTCTCAGGGGAAGAAGGGCAAACCGGCCCCGCCGTCACCATCCAAACTGCGCGCACCGCGCTTTTTAGTCGTGTCGCTCTGCCCGGAAGCGGAGGCTGCGGGTATGACCTACTCGAAGGTCCTCAAGGAGGCGAAGGAGAAGATCTGTGTGTCCTTGGGTATTGGAAGTCTGCGCTTCAAGATAATGGGGCCCGGATCTTAGAGATCCCGGGGTCCCAGAGGAGACCAGGCTGACGCGCTCGCGTACAAACTACCAACGTCTTCCCGGACGGTACGGTTCGCGTCGCTAGGCCCACCAAAACGGCCGAGATGAGGCTGATGGGCCTGGACGACAGTTAAATGGCGGCCGCCGTGGCGCAACATGGCGATGCACGGCGGACGCCGTCAATGTCGGAGAAATTCGGCGCGGCGCATCGGGCCTGGGCACCTGCTGGGTGCGGGCCCCATTAGCCGCGGTTAAGCAGTGACGACGGCAGGGCGGTTCGTGTCGGCTGATTATCAGCCGCTGCGGAACTGTTTTGCTTGTGCCTGGAGAGCGGGCACGTGGTGGCGATGCTCGCACGATAGGACCTGGCTTGTGTTATTGGGGTTCCCGGCCATAAAATGTTCGGCGACCCCACAGTTGGTTTGCGCAGCGGCGGGTCGCCCAGCCGACCACCGGGTGGGGTCACGTCCCGGTCCAAAAGACTGAGGGGATCCGCACTGTCGTTACAAATGTCGCCGGGGAGAGGCTGATTGGACAACGGTCAATAATGGCAGTCCATCGCTGGCTGGTCGGATCTCAACCACTGCGCGCGCGCCCAAGATCTGCTTCTGCAGAGCGTGGCGCAGTTGACCTTGCAGTGGTCGCCGAACCATATCGTGTCCCACGAAGTGACCATTAATCGGCGTGTGTGGCCATTGTCGGCGCGTGCGTCGCGACCACATCGTCAGCCGCCTATTCGGCGGAGCGGGGTGTATGTGAGTTGGGGGAAACCGTCGTTGTCGGGACATACTTTCTCCGAACAGGACTCTCGCCGAGTTCGAGCAGTTCATGGACGGGCTGGGGGCCGCTTGGGCTATACTCGGCCCGTCCAATGATGGTGATGGGGACTTCAATGCCAAATCCACGGCATGGGGCTCCCCCATCACCGACTCTCGAGGCAGGGTATGGAAGACTGGGCGGCCGCGGCCGGCCTGGTGGTGTTGAACCGAGGGTCGGCCGCCACGTGCGTGAGACAGCAGGGGAGTCGCATGTCGACGTATCCCTCTGCAGTCCAGCGATCGCACAGAGGGTGCGGAGCTGGCAGGTGTTGGATGAGGTGGAGACGCTATCCGATCATCGTTACATTCGGATAGACGTTCTCCCCTCACCCGTAGCTCCGCACCCCGGTCGCCAGGAGAGGAATGTCCCACAACTCCCCAGATGGGTGTTGAAACGTCTGAATAAAGACGTGCTGATGGAGGCTTCCATCGTCCAGGCCTGGGTTCCCATACCGGAGGGGCCTGTGGAGGTCGACGCAGAGGTGGGCTGGTTCGGTGAGGCTCTGTCGCACATTTGCGACGCGGCGATCGAGCCGGCCCTCGACCTCCTAGGCGTCTGGTGTACTGGTGGTCGGAGGAGATAGCGGCGTTGAGGGAGGAGTGCTCCGCCGCCCGCCGCCGGTACACCAGGCACCGCCGACTCCGGGGGGGCCGCGACGCCGACGAGGAAGCACAGCTGTACGAGCAGTACAAAGAGAGGAAGAAAGCTCTGCAGCTGTCCATCAGCAGGGCCAAGGACTGCCAGGGAAGAACTGCTGGAGACCCTTGACAGGGATCCATGGGGGCGTCCTTATAGGTTCGTCAGGGGCAAATACGCCCCTGGGCGCCCCCGTGGCAGAGGGTCTCCAGCCGCAGGCTGGGGGAGGTGTTGGAGGAGCTGTTCCCGAGACAGCCTCCTTCACACCTCCTCCGATGATGCCGCGTGGCAGTATATAGCGGCGTCAGCGCTGCTGCGGTTCCCATGCCATCACCGTGGATATCGCCGCGGCCGTGGATAAACTCCGGGGCAAGAATGTCGCCCCGGGTCCGGATGGTATCCACGGCCGCGTCCTGGCCTTGGCCCTAAACACCCTAGGGGACCGACTCCGGCGCTTGTTCAATGCGTGTCTGGAGTCGGGACGGTTTCCCAATCAGTGGAAAGCGGGTAGAGTGGTCCTGCTCCGCAAAGCGGAGCACCCCGCAGGTTCGGTGGTTCCCTCGGCGTTCCGCCCCATAGTGCTGTTGGACGAGATCGGCAAGCTCTTCGAGAGAATCTTGGCGGGCCGACTCGTCCAAACTGTCTCAGGTCCCGATCTCAGCCCGAAGCAGTTCGGGTTCCGAGAGGGGCGCTCGACGATAGACGCGATCTCGCGTGTGCGCTCCTCTCGGAAGAGGTGTGTGGTGGGGTGTTGTTGGCGGTCTCTCTAGACATTAAGAACGCCTTCAACACCCTGCCCTTTGCGACTATTAGGGAGGCGCTGCAGTACCATCACGCGCCTCCCTACATTCGGGACGTGATCGGGGCCTATCTCGAAGACAGGTCTGTGCTCTGCACGGGGCGGAACAGCGTTGTAGTGTCGAGGGAAATGCAACGCGGTGTTCCACAGGGATCGGGTCTGGGCCCGATCCTGTGGAACATCGGGTATGATTGGAACCTGCGGGGCGCCCTTTTAACGGGCACTGACCTCGTGTGTTACGCGGATGACACCTTGGTCACTGCCCGGGGGCGGGACCTACGGGAGGCTACCCGCTTTGCCACGGCAAGCGTGGCGCTGGTCGTCGGCCGAATAAGGAGGCTTGGGCTCCAGGTGGCGCTGGAGAAGACCGAGGTCCTATGTTTTCATGGGCCTCGGCGCGCGCCACCTCCGGATGCCCAGCTGGTCGTCAGTGGCCAGAGGGTGGGGGTCAAGCCCTGTATTAGGTATTTGGGGCTTGTGACAGTCGTTGGAGCTTCCGCGCTCATTTCCGGAACCTGGTCCCTTGGCAACAAATTTTATGCCAAACGTGAGGGGCCCGGGAGAAGGTTCCCGCCGCTTATACCTCGGTGTGGTGCGGTCCATATTTTTTATGGGGGCCCTAGGTAGGGAAAATGTGGCCTGTCTTAACAGGCCACACTTTTGGCCATCAAAAGAGGCTACCGCACCATATCCGGGGAGGCGGCGGGTCTGCTGGCGGGGTCTCCTCCGTGGGACTTGGTAGCAGAGCTCCGCGCGTCATATAACTGGCGCGCGGAGCGTCGTTCCGTGGGGAGGCACCCGCTGGTCATGAGATCGAAGCGCGGAGGTCCGACTTTCGGCGGATCCTCAGGATCAGATGGAGAGAAACTGGCCAGTCCATCGGCCGGCCTGAGGACCGTCGAGGCTGTCCGTCCCATCCTCAAAAGATGGATGAATAGGAGATGGCCACTGACGTACCGCATGACACAGATACTGTCCGGGCACGGGTTTATATATATCTGTGTCATGTGGCGAGGAAGGAGCCGACGACCGGCTGCCACGAGTGCGGAGGTGTGGAGGACACGGCGCAACACACGCTGGACGAATGTCCAGCGTTCGAGAGTGAGCGCCGTGTCCTCACACGAATAGTGGGGGACGATCTCTCGCTGCCGAATTTAGTTCGGAGGATGATCAGTAGCGAGAGATCGTGGCTGGCGGTGAGCTCCTTCTGCGAGGAAGTTATCTCGCGGAAGGAGGCGGCGGAAAGGGAGCGGGAGTCGATCGTCCCGCTTCCCTCCGCCGCAGAAACACTAGCCTAGAGGTGGGGGCGTACCCAAATATTATCCCCCACTGGGGCCGGGGTGACTGCCTTGGAGGCAGTCCCCCAATTTAAAGGCCCCGGAGGTGTGCGCGTGTACCCACACGCCTCCAATATAGGGTTAAATAGGTCGCCCTAACCACAAAACGAGATGGGGCCTGCCCTACAACATCTACAGGGCGGGCCGTCGCCGTCGGAGCTGGGGTAGAATGCACTTGCGAATCCCCTGGCTCCGGCATAGGCGCTCGTAGGTACACCGTGTGGTTTTTTAGTGGGTACAAGTCCCACACACCACCTCGCCATCCCTCCGGCGGGGTGACGGTCTTTTGAAGATTTTTCCACACGTTAAAAAAAAAAAAAAAAAAAAGGTCTGGACATGGTCTTTGTGGATTCCAACATCTCAAGAGTGCGAAAACGTGACTCAAGGTAGCTGCATAATTGTTTAAATGTCGGCAAGCTATTACCGTCGTCTTCTAGACTGATTTGTTGTTCCCATAAACGGATAGATTCTGGATCTAATTTAGTGACAGTTAGGTGAACTAGAATTGCATCCCAACTCAAGGTGTATACTCCAATATTGTTCAATGCACTTAGACATTCATTTGTTGTGTCAAGCAGGTTTTTAATAGTTCCTGCTGATTCTGTAGATAGCGACTTTTGTGATATATATATTTAGAATAGATGTGACGATAAATCGTTTATTATTATATCGCTTTTGTAATATCACCCACGCATCTTCATAATTAGCTTCACTTATGGGTATGTGTTTTAATAATGTTGCTGCTTCTCCACTCAGACTAGACTTAAGATAATGTAGTTTTTGTACGTCCATAAGTGCTGAATTTCGATGAATAAGCGACACAAATAAATCATGAAATGGTATCCACTCGGAATATTTTCCTGTAAATACGGGAATATTAATATGGGGTAATTTTAATTCCGGAGTCATAGCTGTAGGTGCTTTCGACTGAGACAACGTGGTCTGATTACTATCTGAAGTCGGATTAGGTGAACAAAATGTCTTAAGAATCTCCTTCATCTCACATTTAGCAGCAGTAAAAATATCTTCAGTTAAATCATAAATTTCATTCTTTATGTAATCTGATTCATGTATATTAATCTCAGTGGTTATCATTAATATTTGATGATTTTGTTTAAAGTTGTTCCATAAATCTTCTAACAATTCTAATTTTACTTGAGCGTATGTTTCCGTCAGTCTAGCTTTAGGTGTTTTCTTAAAGTTTTTTAAAGCCTTGTCTAATTGTTTATGTAATTCCATTTGTGTTTTAATTAAATTCGCCATGTTAAATTATCACAAAATAAAGTCCAAATAAAGTATTCACAGAAACAATTTACTAATCAGAGAAAACACAAAATGTCATTTAAACAGTATATTTTAAAGTCCTTGCAATGCAACACGAATTATTCTAAGTCTCTGACAGATGCATATGGTTACAAGTTAATAAAATATTGCTAATATTTCAAAGTTCCAAAACACTCAAATTTCTAAAGTTATTAGGAGTATCAAATTTTTCTATTTGATTAGAAGAAATTATTCAATGTTTTTAGGAGTATTCAAATTGCAAGTTTTTAGGATTATTAAATTTTAAAGTTTTTAGGAATGTCTACTAAATGTTTCACTACAAAGTTACTTTTAATCACTTTTAATTCACTAAGTTCCACTTTTAATTATTTTGTACTCACTGTTCTTTAAAGTCCAAAGTCCTTTGTCACTTTCACATTTTCTTCACTTATCCACTTTTGTCACTTTTACTTTTTCTTCACTTATCCACTTTTCTTCACTTTACCTTTTCACTGTCTAAACACTACGACGCGATATACTAAGCGAACGCGATTTTTTTTAGAATCCGGCTCGAAGGACCAAATGAAGACGTCCGCGCCGCGATATTCAGACAACCCAAAAATATCGAAATAAAACACCATATACGAGGGAAAGAGTATAATGATATCAAAAAATGGTGTTATAAAATACTGAATAATAAAATTTTACAATTGTGTATATCAATCGATGAAAACGAAATAATATCGAGTTTCAGAAATCTAACAGCGCCATCTAGTATTCATTTCGGAACTAAATTACGTAAACAACATTTGCATTCTACAGATAATCATTGTGAAATATATAACCTATTTGCTACATTATTTTTATACTAACAATACTATTTAATTATACAGATACTACATTTATAATCAATACATACTAGATATAGTGGCGCCCTCAACAAGGACTATCCAGTTTAAAAACAGAACGCAGTGATAGTGTTGCAATAGTTATATTAATATGTAGTAAAATTCAAGTAATTAATATAATCAGGTTTTTAATAATCAGTATTTGATACAATTATACTGTTGAAAATCGAGTGACGCGCTTATTTTAAAAACCCAGGACACTTCAAAAACTAGGACATGTCCTGGGAAAACAGGACGGTTGGTAATATTAGCGGTAGCTCAATGCCATGTTCACGTAATATGTTGTGAATATTGGTTGCCGTCGGCATCGTCACCACCCGTTATTGTATGCGGCGCGGATGGGACGTAATTAAACCGCAGCGCTCCACTGTGCCTGTGTCTGATGCAGAGACTGACGTGTACCAATAAAACAGGAGCGGGCTGTTTGCGGCCGACATCACTGTTTGAATGGAAAACGTAGCGCCCGCGGTACACGATCACGTGACACACGCGCCGTGACGAAAGAATATATACACACAACATACAAATATATATAACTTGCGCTGCTCATTGCCAGACACTTAATACTGTTACGAACAATATATGAAAATATTGAGTTTTATAAATTAACGAATTTGATATGACATTTTTTACACCTTTGTTACCTGCCAAAGGAACCTAGATCGTGATCCAGGTTTCATGTGTTGGGATCGTTCTTACCTGTGTTGGGGACACACAAGAACTTTCACATTTGCTAATAAGTCGTATGTCTGGCCGTTGTGGGCTCTTTGGCTAAAAGTACCGTCAATGAAAAACTAACGAAGTACACAAATCTAGCAATAGAATTAAAAAAACAATGAAAAGCACACCATCCATATAGTACCCATAGTTCTGTCATCCACAGGAAATATTTATTTAATTCAGGCTACGTGGCCCATATTATAAATACTTTATAGACTAACATACATAAGAAATAATAATAAAATGTGTAATTAAAATTGTCTCTATGGTCACGGCACTGACGACGGCAATCTGCCACGGTAGCGCCGATACACCACACTCTTCAGCCAGTAGTCCTCCTTCATGAAGGTGGGCAGCATGTTGGTGGGGACCAGGGCCACGAACGCTTTGAAGCTCGCGTTGTGACTCGACTCCAGCTGCGTCACCCTCAATGTCAGGTTACTTTTGGTCCGGATGTAGTCAATAATGTCCTGTTCCTTGGTAGCGTAGTGTAGGCGGGAAAAAAGAAAAAGAGAGATATATAAAAAGAGAGATATATAAAACATATATAAAAGAATAATAATATTAAGCTGTATCTAATACACACAACTTACAAATTACCTCAGATAAAGTTTGAAAGTACCAGGATCTTGCAATAGAGGTAAAAACACAATGTCGAGCCGAAACTGTACATACTGTACCTATTGTACTTTCTACTACGGGTATTGTACACAAAACACTTGAAAATAGTCTGCAAACACTAAGTATTTACCCTAGCAAAACATACCTCTTACAAAAAGCCACAATACTAAATACCTGTCGCATAACTCGAAAATTCTTGACCTCCTCAATAATAACATCACACAGCACAACCTCTCCCAAACTTGGCTAAGGCCCGTGTGGGTACTGCCTTCTTTTAAATTTATAAAAGAAAAAAAGAAAAGATAAATAGAATAATAATCTTTATTTACTGTTTATAAGGGAACTTACAATATTAAAAAAAAACAAAAATATATATTTATACAATCTAGTCCTTGTGAGAGTCTGGAGTCTGCACTCTCAAGTCGAAATCTGTGCTACAGATCACCAGGCTCTCTGCGAGGACTTACTGTGCTAGAATAGAATAGAAAATCATTTATTCAAATCAACTTAATGTAAGCAGTTTTGAATAGTCATAACATTTTTTTAATCTAACGCTCATTCGAAAAGCTCTTTTAAAAAATCCTTCACATTTTACAAGTCGAAACGTGTGAATACAAACTTCCAACAAGCACTAATTTATTTCAAATATTAATACACTCTCTGATTAAATCAGTCGTAGTGATAAGAGCAGACCAGTCCCAACAAGCAGAACTCGTTCACGAGTATGACGTATGAGCCAGTCATCATTGCACTCGACCATATTTTAGGGTAATGACCCGGCCCACCACGCCGCCACATGTCTGGTCATTTTAGAAAAATGACTACTCATTCCACACGACCACGTCACAGCTACAAAAATTACTATATATAGTTACAGTATTCACACTTTACATGAGGATGCAGTGTGTCAATACAAAAGCCGCTACGCTATCATATATCAAGAAAGCAGTATGAAAAAGAAATTATAAACTTATTCTTGCTATTTAAGAAATCATCTTAAAAAATATTAATAAATCTTTTTGAGGTAAAGTTGAACAATTTGTCGCTATGTATGGTGGCTAGCATTATTGTCTATACATATAAATAAAATTGGAGTGTCTGTTTGTAATATTGAAATAATCGTTTTTTACTACATGCAAATGAATATGAATGGTACATATACCTAACATATTACGTGAACGTAGCCTATATAGGTATAACATTTTTTATAATTTTTGTCTTCTGTATAATCTGTCGGTCTGTTTGTTTCGGCTAATCTCTGATGATGGCTGGACCGATTCTTACGGGACATTTTTTGACAGGTAGCTGATAAATAAGGAGTAACTTAGGCTACTTTTATTTTAGAAAAATAAAGTACAATTCCATGCTGACGAAGTCGCGGGTACAGCTAGTAGTATATATATTTACATTAGTACTATAGTAGGGTAGTGTGTCGACTATGAACCGTCATTAACCGTCTTTTTCCACTCTAATTCACGCTATTTAAAAAAGAATCACTTTGAAACAAAACTTTCTGTCGACATTTTACACACGCCGGCCGAGCACGGTCCCTTTCCCGAATGTTTCTCGGCACACGAAACTGCCGACTAAAGTTTCTCGAGTCGCTGGAATAACTTAACATCAGTTTTTATTGCACACATACATATTGTTACGACCTTATTGTGTTAAAAGAACGGATCGTTTTATAGCGCGCCGTGCAGCGCGGCGACATCAAAGCTCGATGACAAATATCTGTTCCTCGCTTTATTTCCCTTCTATATATCGCTTCGGTTATTGCTAAGAAATATTATTGTGTACCTTTTCTGTAGCGGATATAATTTATTCTGGATGTTTTATGTTTCCAGCTCGTTGGATCCTCCTTCAGGCTCCATTTACGTACACCTGTTCGTGAACTGCGGCGTGACCAATTATACCTGAATTAGATGTACGAATATTATAACATATATCATTGCGCTTTTAAAAGTGGTCGAGCGCATTGATGGCCGGATCATCCGTCATACTCGTGAACGGGTGCTGCTTGTAGGGACTGGTCTGCTCTAAACACTATGACTGATTTCCTCTTATTAATTGTTTAACCAGTTGTTGTGTATTCAATATTTTTTTTTTTGAGTATTTAATTGAATTAGTGATAATTGGTAGTTTGTATTCACACACTTAAACTTAAATTGTAAAGTAAGAATAAAATTATTTAAAAAAGCAACACACAAGTTTCTTGCTCGTTCTTCTTGTGATGAGACAGCTTTCCGAATGAGCGATTAAAAGAATGATAACTATGACTATTCAAAACTGCTTAAATTAAGTTTATTTGAATAAATGATTTTCTATTCTGTTCTATTCCGAACTGACGGTAGATTTGACATATCATAAGTCTGTAATAGACCTACATGAATAAAGATATTTTGAATTTGATTTCGTTGGGATTTACATTGAAATACAAGAATAACCTTAATATGATAATAACTGACACGCCCGCGGTAAGCACAAGCTATGAGTCGTTAACCTGGACAGATTAAACTTCATCATTTGTGTTATACAGCCGTCCGTTGGATCCAGAGCGAGCGGTCTTAAAATTATAAGTAAATCATTTAATGTTTATATTATCATAATATCTACTGGCTGTAATGGTATTTTAATTTGAAGAATTGAAATGAAATTTATTTGCGTTTGCAATATATTAGATAATATTTCCTTTTTATTTATTTATTCATTTATTTCGGATATGTCTCCATATTGTGTTAGTAAACAAGTGTTACTTGGGGCGGCAGCAGCAACGAGAGACTATTAATTTCTTCTTCCAATTATATGTATTTTTCACTTCGAGCATCTAAACCGAACTGGTCTGTGCAATATGGTGGTTGTATTTTAAAGTCAGTCCGTAGATGGGACTGTTATGGAAAAATCAGAACTTTTTTCTTGTACTCAATAATAAACATGATTATATCAAACTTATTACATACATTTTATGTCATAATTATACATAATTAGATGAAATGATTTTCTATTTATATATTTACAGTTTATAAGCATAAATAATATTTATTAAATAAAATGTGGTGGTTATCTCAGCGATGTCCAGTATCTCTGAAGCAGACAATCATATTATTAGCATAGTAATATATGCAGGTAATAATATTATTAGCAACTGTTTAATTGTCCCATTTTACGGGCATGAAAATTTTGAGTACATTAAAGTTAGTGAACTTAATAATAAAGTAAAGAGTGTATTACGTATGATACTAGTACTTATTGTTCAGTTTAGTATTCCCAGTTCAAAATGACATTTATCCAAACTTAACTGTGGCAGCTGTGTTTGGATTAAGCGATCACTGTTTGCGTAAACTTAGGAAACGTATAGTTAAAGTTGTTGCTATCCATCAATGCAAAAAAGCGGACGAAGTCGCTGGAAACTGCTAGTATATATTTTCTGCCTTTTCCGAGATATCAGATAGCCTATATAGAATTTATCTTCATGTCTATGTAACCGTTTAGTGGTTAAGACGTGAAGAGGTTACAAACCGATGGACAGACACCTTTTTATATATAAGTATAAGTGCAAACTCTTTGCACATTTTTATATGTTAATTTTTCTACCAATTTTAAATATATTTTATTTAGAACTAACTGTGTTCGCGTCTTCGTCCGCGTGGAATTTTACTTTATTTTTCTAAAATAAAAGTAGCCTAAGTTACTCCTTATTACATCAGCTACTTGCCAAAAAAAGTCCCGTCAAAATCGGTCCAGCTATTTCAGAGATTAGCCGGAACAAACAGACAGACAGACAAAAATTGTAAAAAATATTATTTTGGTGTATGTACCGTATTTATATTCATATGCATGTAGTAAGAAACGGTTATTTCAATATTACAAATAGACACTCCAATATTATTTATACGTATAGATTGTGATATATTTTTATTGTCACTTTTTGTCTTACAACCGTTTGTACACGTATTTTCATTATAAGTATTCACCATTTTCTATCCATTTTTTTATTTATATCTCACATACACTCAACTCATTCTATCGCCCATAGTATAATATATTGTAGCAACTCTTATATTATATAATAGTTCATGTATTTAGGTAAGTAATATATTATCTTCTTGTTTTTGAAGATATAAAAAAATATAACTAAAGTTGCCTGGAAGTGATAGGTTTTTAGCGATAAGGCCGCCCATTGTTACCTCTTTGTCTTGTTTATTGTTTTTTTTTTATCATTTTATACATAATTGTATATGTAATAGTATTTTCTGTGAGAGGAACAATAAAGAGTTTCATTCATTCATCCATTCATTCATTCATTCATATTTTATATTATCTGAAATATACAGTTTAGTTTTTAAGACAGTTTTCTTTTGGTTCAAAGTGTAATCTCGACTAGAAATTTGTAACCTTCCAATTGCTATATATTAGAGAATCTTATTATTAAGTCATTGGCCTCGCTCCTTTAACTGGACGTTGGTGAATTCGCTATACGCTCACCTGTATAATGCGATCTCTCAGAATAGGCACTTGTAAATATTTTAGTCTGGAGAAACATTAACTATTGCTATGACTAATTGTTCTTAACACACCTGCAGTTGGACGTAAACAATATGAGTATGTACCATACACGGAGTGATCTGACGGCGGTAATTTACCCTCACTTCATTCACTCCCATCCAATCGACCATTCACTGGAGGAGCTTTACGAGCTCTTGTCGCATTTGCGAGCTCTACAACTGTCGACCCCTATCCCTAAACCGCTCGCCACTATCTCGCAATATATGTAGTTAAAGTGATGCCTCACCCCCGAAGGAACGATTCGACGTAACCGTACACAGATATCGAACGAGTGTGCGAATAGTTCCCAGGTGGGGCAGAGCGCCAAGTCGCACATACTTCACGCCGCAATTACGGACTGTCAATATGAGTAGTTACGAGTTTGTCCCCTCGAGAGCGTCGTTAGTGACGCCAGTACACCTACCGCTGCCATACTCGTACTACCAACGTGCATACATTCATATTCAAAATATCTTTATTCATATACGTTTATTACGGACTTATGATATGTTAAATCTACCGTCAGTTCGGAATTATTTCGAAATCAGAAGAACTGACAAGAAACTCAGCTCGTATTCTTTTCAAATACATGTTCATTTAAATTCAAATTTGGAAGAATAGAGTGACCACCAGAATGCTATTTCAAAGACTAAAAAATCTAATCAGTGTTCGCAACCAGAACAGATCAATCTCCACAAGCAGCACCCGTTCACGAGTGTGACGGACGAGCCAGCCATCATTGCACTCAACCATATTAGAGCACATCGACCACATCGACAAATGTGACGAGATATAATATATATCTGTTACTATAACAAATGAATTGAGACGCCGTGAGTTTTGTGTTGATCGCTGATATGATGAGCCATTTAGGCAGTAAGTGGCGCGGGGTAGCGGCGAGTAGTAATCACAGTCGGTCGGAGGCCGCGCGGCCGAGCAGCGAGCATAATAACTTTCCCCCGGTCCTCTCACCCTCCTCCCCCCCATGCTCGTAACTCCCACTTTTCCACACAGCTGCCTGCCTTCTTCTCATTGTAGCATGTCACGCGGGAAATCTGTATCAATATTTGGGATACTTATAAAAAATGTCAAACCACATGTGGTAGTTCTATGGGACAGCGACCAGTATGTTGTTTAAACTGTATACATATATGTTATATGTTTTAATGATGCAATAATGAGGAAACCCTATTACTCACTAAACGATTACTTGAATGACGAGCGTGCATGGCAATAGTTGTTCATGCATGGGATTTTCATTTAATGTTAGACATAGACACCTATATAAATATACATTATAAATATAGTGGCTTTTAAAAAAAAATTAACTCAATTGAGTTTCTTGCCACTTCTTCTCCATTCTTCTTTCGTTCTATGTACATAGTACTAACTGGGTGGTAGGGAAAACCAATTAAAATTATAATTTAAAAAATTTGACGTTCATAAGCGGCTAAAATGTCCTACATGATTAATGATTTTTGAATTTGAATTAAATACTTTTTCATTTGAAATAATTATACTCAACTGATTACTACTTACTGGCTTTAAAAAAAAAAGTAATTCAATTGAGTTTCTTGCCAGTTCTTCTCAATTGGATCTATATACCGAACTGGACGGTAGGAAAAAAAAAAAAAATTAGAATGTAAAAATTTGACGTTCATAAGCGGCTAAAATGTCCTACATGATTAAATGTTTTTTTAATTTGAATTTGAATTTGAATTTACTCTTAGAAGAAAAAAAAATTCGTAATTTTAAAAATTATAAACAAATTTAAATGTATTATTACTTAGCAAATAAATGACGTACGTTGTTCGGACGTTTTAATTAATTGCAAATACACCACAAAATCAAATAATGAATGTTAACTACCCTTATTTACACGTATATCAAACAGTTCTCTAAAATGTATATTTAAAAGCATACAGTATATTAAAATGGGATCAATATGAGCCTGCAGCGTGTATGTATTGTAACTTAAACTGCTGAAATGATGCAGGTACATGATTTTATAACATAAGGGTAGTGAAGTCAGAGGTATATATATCCCTAGTGAATACGATCGGGATTCATCTCACAAACTATTGATACTACAAGTTTACTCCCTCGAGAGGATACTATAAGTAAAAAACAAATACCCATACAATATATACGTATATACATACATATGTATATTGTATATATATAACTGGCTGTACCCGCGACATGTAAATATGTACCGCGGTTTTACCTGCTTGAAATTTATAGGCTATGTGTTATTCTGATGTATGAGCTATACTACTGTAAAGTTTTATCACAATTCGTTGGGTAGTTTATGCGTGAAATAGCGTTTATAGATAATACTAGCTTCCCCGCGTGGAATTTAACTTTTTTTCTAAAATAAAAGTAGCCTAAGTTACTCCTTATTACATCAGCTACCTGCCAATAAAAGTCCCGTCAAAATCGGTCCAACCATTTTAGAGATTAGCCGGAACAAACAGACAGACAAAAATGGTAAAAATGTTATTTTTGTGTATGTACCATATTTATATTCATTTGCAAGTAGTAAAAATCGATTATTTCAATATTACAAACAAACATTCCAATTTTATTTATATGTATAGATAATGTATATATTTAGAACCCGTATGGCGTGTGGTGTTCACGCTTGACTGGCCGCGTTCATGGTGTCGAAGGTCGGCATGTTTGTATGTTGGTGAATGCGTCATTATTCGCGAATGGACGAGTTTGGGATCGCAGCGGTCGACTTTGGTTAATAAACGCCCAAAGACAATAGTCCACAGTCCTCCGACATCTCGCTGCCGTGGTCCTATCGAAATTATCAGATTTATTCCTTTCCACACTTAGGTGTTATATATATAATTCATTTAATATATTATATATACATATATGAAATGAAATATATGAAATGTAGTAATATTTTTGATTATTATTTTGTATTATTGTAAACATGTATAACATTTATTTGAAAAGAATACGAGCTGAGTTTCTTGTCAGTTCTCATCTCGAAATCATTCCGAACTGACGGTAGATTTGACATATCATAAGAGTCTGTAATAGACCTACATGAATAAAGATATTTTGAATTTGAATTATTGTTTTGCAAATTTATACAAGAATTTTTTAATTAATTCTTATAATATTTTTAAATGTTAAAGTTTTGTTCAGATTAGAATGAGAAAGTTGGATAAATTTTTGTAACTAATATTAACTGATTATCATATATTTTATTATTATAAAAATTAATAATTAAATTGTATTCATGTAGTAAAAAATTGTTAATTCAATATTACAAACAGACACTCCACTTTTATTTATATGTATAGATTTAATTCGATTGTGTTGTTTTATTTATAATTTCTAATATACAATGAAGTATTACAAACAAACAAATTAATAATATTTAGTACATAAGTCGATTATACAGTGTATAGTTGTCATGTTACTCGGTTTGTAATCATATATACATATTAACCGTCCGTTTACACATATCGTCTCAGCCCACAACATCGCACGACTGTCCCGCAACAAGCTTTATTACAAGTTTTCCTTGTCCTCTTTTATGACATTTTTGAGCTCTAAGCTTTCTGTCAAAGCTTATCTGACATTCTATTATTGTAACCACAATGATAAATATAGAATAATCTAAATATATATAACTCAAAGGTGACTGACTGACATAATGATCTATCAACGCATAGCCACTGGACGGATCGGCCTAAAATTTGGCATGCAGGTAGATGTTATGACGTAGGCATCCGCTAAGAAAAGATTTTAATAAATTCCACCCCTAAGGGGATAAAATAGGGGATGAAAGTTTGTATAAATCTTCTTAAATTTTCGACTGATTGAACTGAAATTAAAGATTGGAGCTACTATGATGAAGACGTTCGCTTAAATAGGATTTTGATAAATTCAACCCCCATGGGGATAAAATAAGGGATGATGCAGGATGTAAATGTATTAGTTTGAAAAAAGTACTTAATGGAACGAATAAATTAAAACGAACAAAATAATTTTTAGTTCTTCAGGCTACATTTATTTTAGAAAAATAAAGTTAAATTCGACCCACGCAGACGAAGTCGCGGGAACAGCTAGTTTACAATAAAAAGATGGAAATATAAAAATAACTTATAATTTAAGCTTCAACAAATAAAACTCCTAAAAATAGATTAGGTGTCTATGTATATTTATGGAAATTTTAGTAAATATTCTTCCTTCCGCGTTACCTCTTGTCACTGGCCTCTTAATAGCATCTTTTCATTCTAAATCCGTTTAATTGAATGGAACGCCATTGTGCCATTGAATTTATTTGGCAAATCTGGAGGGACGTCATTTTCAAAGCGTCGGACATTATTCACCTCTTAGTATTGCCAACGGCGTGACAACTGAAAAGGTAAGTAAAGGTAGTCAAGTAAGGTCGGGGCACTGAAGTACTCAAGTCGGAATGTTAACTAACGAACTCCGCTAGACACCCGTAGCCACTCGTAGTTTGTCACTATTAGGTACATTCTAGTCTTAACTAATTGTATAATCGCAGCTCATTCAAATCTAATTGAATCAATAAGAATTTATTAATGTAGGAGATTTTAGTATTTATGTATTATATACTATTATTTATACTTATGAATGTCAAGTTTATTTGGAATAATATAACGTGGATTTACAGATGAATTATATCGGACGGTATGAGTTTGGTTCCATGGAAGATGGGCCGGGTGCTGGTATGGGATGCAACCTGTTCAGACACGCTGGCCCCATCCTATCTACATGCAACCAACAACAGAGCTGGCGGCGTGTGAAGCGGCTGAAAAAACCAAAGCATGTAAATACAGGGCATAATATACTAGGCTCCGAATAGGATTTTGTCCCATTCGGTGTCGAGACCCTTGGTCCGTGGGGTCCTAGCGCTATTAGACTTTTCAAAGAAACGAAAAGGTTAGTCGACATCACAAAAGACCTCGGACAAAGAATTAGTAGAGGGAACGCTGCCAGTATCAACGGAACTTTGCCTAAAGGGACTCCTTTTAATAATATATTTTAGTTATTACATTATATTTTTTAAGCTTTTTAATTTAGTTATATATTTATGTCATAGACGACACATTTTATTGCAGTGTGGACAACACTTTAGAGTTAGGTTATGGTGGACTTAGGATTCCAAAGAAGAAACTATTGCTATCAACTGATGAGTGTGAATGAATAAAATCTATGATGTTCCAGTTTACAACTTATTTTTTACTGTTACAACATCATCATTATTACATAGTATAAAACAAAGTCGCTGTCCCTGTCGCTGTCTGTCCGTCCCTATGTATGCTTAAATCTTTAAAACTATGCAACGTATTTTGATGCGATTTTTTTAATAGATAGAGTGATTCAAGAGGAACTTTTATATATATAATACATGTACGCCTGTTTGAAGCCGGGACGAATAGCTAGTAAAATATAAAAATCATTCATCATCAAAATCATCATCGTCACCATTACTAATTGGTTTGCTACTTATTGTGTTAGGTATAGATTCGTTATATAATTATTATAGTTACAGGAGGCCGAGGGAATTCAAAGTTCGCTTCCGTTGTATTTCTTATGTGTTTACATAGGTTTACTTACACTTTACGGCGGGTTTTGATAAGAGGCAAAAGGTTGTAGAGCTGTTTCTGTACAAGGTGACGGTTACCACTTATTTAGTGGGTCGTTAGTTTATTTGATTTCCATTATATAAAATAAATAGTATCTATACATATAAATAAAATTCTGTCTGTTTGTAATATTGAAATAACCGTTTTTTACTACATGCATATGAATGTAAATACGGTACATATACCAAAATAACATATTTTACTATTTTTGTCTGTCTGTCTGTCTGTTTGTTTCGGCTAATCTCTGAAATGGCTGGACTGATTTTGACGGGACTTTATTTGGCGGGTAGCTGATGTAATAAGGAGTAACTTAGGCTAATTTTATTTTAAAAAAATCTTTAATTTAAAAAAAATAAAGTTAAATTCTATGCGGACGAAGTCGCGGGAACAGCTAGTATAAAATAAATATTAATATTGTGTTACTATTCCAGTTTACAAAGTTATCATATGTCTGTTACCTGTTATGCTGTTGGCGATCGGCCGTCGCAACCTCATTTGATTTTTTTATTATTTTTAAATCTACATTTTCAGAATAGTTCTTTTTATACGTCATGTTTTTTTATACATTTCAATTATTATTCAATGTACTTTTAATAGTTCGCAACTATGTGTTTCCATTATTTAGACACCTACACTATCCACCGATTCATTACACTACTGCCTTGCCTCATTTTTCAACTGAAATACATCTTCCAAAGCGAACAACATGGTGGTTGAAATAAGTGAAACAAAGGTAACGTAGTCGACACTTTATAATTACAAGTGTAGTAAGTAAGTTGGTCGTAGACAATCGTATTATAGTTCGTAGCCTATTGAGCAGGCGACCAAAGTAAACGTAGACTATTGCATAGGCAGCCATAGCTATGTGCAGGCCATTGCGTAAGCAGTCTTAGTTACGTGTAGCCCTACCCTTAGGCAGCGTAGCTACATTTAGCCCATTGCATAGTCAACGTAGGCCATTGTGTAGCATTTTTAGCCACGTGTATAACTACCCGTTGGCAGTCGTAGCTACGTGCAGCCCATTGCGTGCTCAGCCGTAGCTGGGTGTAGCACGTAGTCGACTTAGGTTACGGCGTAGCTTTTATAGCTACATGTAGCCCTATCCGTAGGCAGCTGTATCTAAGTGTAGCCGATAGCGTAGTGCACGTAGGCTCAAGCGTAGATAATCGTAGCTACGTGTACCCTAGTGCCTAGCCAACTTACTCGATTACATAGGCTACCGTAGCTATGTATAGGCGGCAGTAACTACACATAGCCAATTGTGTAGGTAGCCAGTCGTTGCCTGATATAGTCATCAACTGACGCTGACCATTAACCTGTATTATGACCTTAAATATATATATATATATATATATATATAAGTTAGTAACCTGACGCGGTTCATAACATCAAGTCACAGTACTTGACAAATAATTATCCTTTTATAGCTAGTGACGTCCCTTAGACTATAGACTATTCAATCAATGAATCTCGTAATAACAAATAACAGCTAGTAATGGGATTGTGATGTATTTCGAAATAGTATCAATTGTATTATAAAATAAAATATTGTCAATTAATGAAATATTGACATTCTATTATTATTTCATAATGTTTTTAAAGTAAGAAGTAATGGTGAATGACTAATATTTATAGTTTATAATGTCTTGATTGATTTATAATGAGTATTACGGAATTAATATTTGTACGCTGGGAACAGCAGATTATGATGAAACATATATTATATATAATTACCACCATTGGACATACCATATTCTGTCAGATAAATATATTATTATTATACTGTTTTAAACTTGACGCGGTCATTATTTATACTTATAATTAGTAAAAATCACGGGATCTTACCACGTTTTATATTTATTTGCTGAGTTCCCGATATTTCGGTAGTGTTTCAACCACCATGATCACGGGTAAACTGTTCATCATTGTGATTCTTCTTGTGATTGTGTTCATTTTTACTAATTATACGTATATTATTATTATTATAGATTCATTATAATCACAGCATCACCGTATCTGTTTATTAAACGCACATTATATATCAAGTGAACTCGTTCACAGTTCACGTATAATAGTTGGGAGTGTACCATCCACCACCACCACCACCCCTAATGTAATTGTATCGGGAGCCAATAATGTACGCACCTCGTTAATCTCTTCATCGCTCGCGACTTCGCTCCTGTAATACTTACTGTACTTTGTACTTTCCCACGGCCGGTCCCGAAGCGATCGCGCGATATTCTCGCTCCATTTTCTATGCAAACTTTCACAAAAAGTTCTCTGTTTAACAAACAAACAGAAGGCGGTCCTCGCTTCTTTACTTTCTGAATTAAATTATATTATTGAAGAGGGATAATTCCGAGTTTGTTGTTGAAATTAATCAGAAGTTGTCGGTGGGAATAAAAAATAAAAGGATCTGCGTTATAATAGAGTTCGGATAGAACTTGGAAGACTAGTGTACGACCGAACCGCGACCGAAAAGTCAACACTAGGCCTCCAAGCTATATCCGAACTCTAGTCAACGCCTGATGATGCCTCGTTCAGAGGCGAAACACCTGTCGCAATATGGATGTAGACTCAATAACGGTCGGGATTTGATCGCCATCAGAGAAGGTCGTAACGGTCAAGTTTCCACAACCAATATTTGTGGTCTCACACATGCTAATTGTAGCGGAATTAAACAAAATAATATAGATCCATCAAGTAGTGAAAAGAACTTCCGCAAACACCTAATTCGATTAAAAATGAATGTAATTGCCGCGTACTCTATTATTGTAATATGTAGGGGCGCGGTGCTGGTCGGCGAGGGAGGTCGGCATCTTGTATTTTTTTTGTTCGCTCATTTGAAGCAACTTAGGTGAGGTGAGCGGGGTGGGGGTGGGGGTGGGGGTGGAGGGGAGGCGACAGGCGCCACTCGCACGCGGCGATCCATCACGCTACTAAATAATATCGCTTCTTTTGTCAGCGCGTGTGACGAGGGATTCGATTTAGGATACAAGCCCGGCGCTGGCCCTCGCGTCAGGGATCACGCAGCCCCACTACATACCCACTGGCCACCTTTGGGACAGTCGCTACTCCGAGCTGCCTCCTTGCATCCCAGCTAGTACACGGACCAGATTGACAATTATCAAATAAGACGTTGTTTGTTGAGCGAGTAGCGTGTACGTGGAGCTGCCATCTAAACAATCTGGTCTCGTTAACATCTGCGTCACGCAACATTCGCTCCCGCGTACAGGCAACTGGAACCTATTCCAGTTGCCATGCATAATGTAACAACGAGCCCTAAAAGGCTTTACCTGACGCCACTCTGTATTCTAAAAGTTCCTTCACTTGGAATATTTTCGCGACTCGCGTATCGGTTCCGCGGTAACGTAAATATTTTTATCTTACGAAGTATTAGGTAAGTTTTTTATTCAACACAAATTCCGATATATTTCGGACAAAAACTTCCCTAATACAGATCGGATCACCAGAAATATTTTAATCACAACCCTCGAACGAAGTTTGACGTATTATTTTTTTCTATTTCCTTATGATTATTATACATTTATATCAAGAAAAAACATCTGAATGCTTACATGAACCACTGTGTCTATTGGACTGAAAAATATAGAAGAGAGGACGATTTTAGATGCGGGACTTTATCAGTGATTTTAATAAGTGTAATAAAATGTAAAACATTAATTTATTGTAAAATATGAGGTAAGTAACATCACATTGAATACAATCGATATTTAACAATATTCAACTTATATTTAGCACAATAACGACTTACGTGAACCTTATGCACAGTTAGTCACCTTTTTGAAGTTGTGACCTATAAATAAAATAAGAAATGTGCAAGAAATTTTCGCATACTACTTGTTATGTGATGCCGCGACCCAAATCCGGAAATCGTAACAAAAGACCGAGTAAAACTGACCGGTTACCTTTTCCATAAGAAATCTGAAATAAAAAATAAGGTTAATAATAGATGTGAGTAGAATATAGCTGCCCACACTGGCCGGTTAAACGTCGTTTTATTTTTCATGTAAATTTTCTTTACGTTGTTTTTACCAACGCACCTTGTTTTTTACGTGTACGTTTATCGAACAGGTTTTTGTATTTGAATATATTTGTTATGAAAAGAAGAATAATAATTTTCCGATGAATCATCATCATCACCATCGCAGCCCGGAAGATGTCCACTGCTGGACATAGGCCTCCCCCAAAGATCTTCACGACGATTGGTCCTGTGCTGCTCGCATCCAACGCATTCCAGCGAAGTTGACTAGATCGTCGGTCCACCTTGCTGGAGTCCTTCCCACGCTGCGTCTTCCGGTGCCCGGTCGCCACTCGAGGACTTTATTGCCCCAACGGCTATCTGTCCTACGAGCTATGTGCCCTGCCCATTGCACTTTAGTTTTACAATTCTTAGGGTTATGTCGACCACTCTGGTTCTTCTGCGGATCTCCTCATTTCTGATTCGATCACGCAAAGAAACTCCGAGCGTAGCCCTCTCCATCGCCCTCTGAGTGACTCTGAGCTTATTCCGATGATTACGTATAATTTATTTATTTATTTAATTCAGGCTTCTAATGGCCCATATATAAAACCTAACAGACTAATATGATAGATATTAAATTTAATATAAATATGTAATGTAATATAAATTGTCCGTATGGTCACGGCCCTCATGACGGTAATATGCCACGTTACACCACAGTGCCGATATACCCACCCTTCGGCCAGTAGTCCTCCTTCATGAAGGTGGTCAGCATGTTGGTGGGAACTCTCAACCGCCTTGAAACTCGCGTTATGACTCGATTCTACCTGCGTTACCCTCAATGTCAGGCAACTTTTGGTTCGTATGTAGTCGTCGTAAGTCAGGAGTAGTAGACAATGTCCTGCTCCTTAGTTCCTTCCCCCTATTTGGGGACTTTACTTCTTTAATTAGAGTACAGTTACTGTGTTTTGAATTTTCACAATTTTTAGAGTACAATTACTGTGTTTTGAATTTTCACAATTTTCTGAAGATTGTACTGTGTTTTGTGTGAAAAAATAGGGTGAAGTGGATTGTCAGTAAAGTGGGCTAATGATCCCATTGCTGGCAATGTACCATGTCGGGTCGACTTCCGTGAGGTTCCCCGTACAAACCATCGTGATATAACACTAGTGTTTTTGCCACGATGTGGCAACTGACCTGACCTGCTCATCTTATCATCCTCCATTAGTGCCAGCTAAACCGTTAGCACAAGCGAAAGCAATATTCCATTATCTATATGATAATATATTTAATAAAATGCCCCCAAAGAAGGTGGAAAGTAAAAAATTGTGTATACAGTAAAACAAAGGCTTATATTAAAAATTAATTGAAATGATAAGATGATCATGATAAATAATGAATTCCGCTTAAATAAAAATACCATGTAATAAACAAAAATAAGACTTAAAAAAACAATAAAATTCGCGCCATCTAGTCCCACGGTAAGCAGAGCTTGTTATGGGTACAAGACAACTGATGTAAATACTTAGATATTTTTATGTTTTTGTAAATACTTACATAATACACATAACAAACAAGCATACTCATAAATACAAATGATTATGCCGTGCGTGGAATCGAACCTGCGACTATCAGAACTAAAGCAGTGTGCTAAACCGCTAGACCACCGAGGCCGAGACTTGATAAGTTGTTATCAAGGAAATGTCATTATTTCTAAGTATTGGCAAAACTTGCGTTGTATTTATGACGTCCGCACGCGAGCGTATTGGCTACGTGACGTGTTATATAAACAGCTTGTCCCGTTTGGTATGTAATACATCATTATTTGGGCGTTAGGGCGGTTCTTGAATAGCGATCGCGACAAGCGATGCGCCCGCGAGCGCCCGCCAGCACCCGGCCTCCGCCCCACCGAGGACGACGCGCGGCCTAATGGTCTCCTTGCTGAATGTTCCCATTATTGAACCGATCTACCACTATGACATATAATTTAAAATATATACCGCATCCTGAAATAATAATCAATCAGAGCCACCATACCTTTTGGCGGTGAGTTTTAATAATTTCACTGAATATATGAACAAATTGGAAGCCATCGAAATGTGATGTTGGCTGGAAAGAATTAACTGGAAAGATAAAATAAAGAATACGAAAGTGCTTGAAAGGGTTAAAGAAAGACAGATATAGATATTACCCCATAATCCAGTTGAATGGTATAACTGCAGGTGATAGGGAAAAAATATTAACACCAAAAAGCTAGACGTTTGTAAGCGGCTAAAACGTCCTACTTGAATAAATGATTTTTGAATTTGTATTTGACTGATGTAGGGTTATATATAATGTATACTGTTGGACCCGGGCGTAGTTCAATCCAATAATTGTATAAAGTTACAAAGTTTTTGACAAGAGACTGAACAAACCCACAGATCTCCAAAGAGCTGTTACAACAATTCCGGTGCTGAGGTTTGTTCAACAACGTAACTTGTACTCGCTCAGTGGAGCAACCCCTACATCGGGGTGATAAATATTTAATATTGTTTTAAACTTTTTCACGCTGTTTTCAAATTGCGCGGAACATGAAAGATATTAACTATAAATATTCTGTTTTATTACAGTACATGTAATATAACAGAATGTTTATAGTTTATTGATGCAGTGTCTTATATATAATATTCTCGTGTCACAATGTTAGTTACCATACTCCTCCCAAACGGCTTGGGCGATTATTATGAAATTTTATATGCGTATTCAGTAGATCTTTGGGGGAGGCCTATGTCCAGCAGTGGACGTCTTCCGGGCTGAGATGATGATGATGATGATTCAGTAGGTCTGAGAATCGGCTACTATCTATTTTTCATACCCCTAAGTGGTAAGGGATATCCACCCCTAAATATATATTTTTTATTTTATCGACATAATATTTTATTTTCTTTTTATTATTATTTAGGATTGAAAAATACATACCACCCCAGATTTTCACCCTTCTAGCATCAACTCCAATTTTTTTAATGCGATTTTAATTTATATGGCACAACAACGTTTGCAGGGTCAGCGAGTAACTATATATTATAATAGGTTTATTTGTTGATTAACTCATTACATAGTATAAAACAAAGTCGCTGTCGCTGACTGTCCGTCCCTATGTATGCTTAAATCTTTAAAACTACACGGAAGCGGTTTTTTTAGTAGAGTGAAAGTGTTTCAAGAGGAAGGTTTATATGTATAATACACCCTAATACTATATATATAAATAAAATTGAAGTGTCTGTTTGTAATATTAAAATAACCGTTTTTTACTATATGGATATGAATATAAATACGGTATAAACATCAAAATAAGATTTTTTACAATTTTCGTCTGTCTGTCTGTCTATCTGTTTGTTCCGGCTGATCTCTGAAATTGCTGGACCGATTTTGACGGGATTTTTTTGGCAAGTAGCTGATGTAATAAGGTATAACTTAGACTACTTTTATTTTAAAATAAAATTCCATGCGGACGAAGTCGTGGGTGCACCTAGTATATATAATATAAATTTATATAAATATCGTAATATGCACATTTGGTGTATGTTACTTCCAAAATTGGACATTTATATTTGTACATTGAGTTAACCTAGTTAGTGTAACTCATATATGTATATATATAGTTAGTTAAGTATATACTACGGACAGTACGTCATAATTTGCGGCGGTTGATTGCCCAGAGTTATCACAATGTCTTAGTTCACAAAGTGGCGACACGACGACAATGGCCGCCGTCCACTGTCGCCCGCCGGCAGTTGTTACGGAAAATGTTCTCCAATTGTATCGTATGCAACCTCATTTGTACACTGAATTATATACATGTATACATATAAATTAAATTATAGTGTCTGTTTGTAATTGTGAAATTAACAGTTTTTTTTACTACATGCGTATTAATATAAATACGGTACACACCAAAATAATATTTTTTATAATTTTTGTCTGTCTATCTGTTTGTTCGGGACTTTTTTTGGCAGGTAGCTTATGTAATGAGGAGTAAATTAGGCTACTTTCATTTTAGAAAAATAAAACTAAATTCCACGCGGACGAAGTCGCGGGGACCTAGTATTTTAATATATGTATATATAATAGTATAGATTGAACAGAAATTAAGTGCGTAGCGGTTTCTATGTTGATTGTCGCATGCCTAATCCTTGATAATGTAAATCTATTTAAAACAACATCTATTTAAAAGAGCAACACACAAGTTTCTTGCTCATTCTTCTTATGATGAGTCTGCTTTCCGAATGAGCGGTAGAATAACAAAAATGTGACTATTCAAAAGTGTTTATATTAAGTTTATTTGAATAAATATGATTTCTATTTATATTTCTATAGGAGATGTGTCGGCGGGACGCGGTGGGTGCCTAATGTTAATGTATTTAACCCTTTCAGATAAGATAAGGGACGTCGAGGAATTCTGAAATAAAATTTTGTGGTTGAGTGTAGCGAATAACAGCGATCTAATCCGGTCTTATCGAGCACATAGCGCCTCGCTTAGAGTCCACCCCCGCCGACCCCACACCCCCGACGAGCCCCTGACACGCCCCGGCGACTGCCACGAAAAATCGTCTCTGTGCCTTGAATACAATTTCAGTGTTTGAGCTACGACCTTAACAATAAGGTGAAATTATATCAACAAACTCAACACCTTGTCAATGCTAAATGTTGAGAAATAAAATCAGGTCGAGAGCACTCGGATGTAAAAATGCTACAGTGTAGGAGTTTAGTTCAAGCTGGACAGAATCGCTCGCGCGACGGTTGGACGCGACATGACGCGACGCGACGCGACACGACGCGACGCGACGCGACGCGACGCGACGTATGGCATTATGGTGTCTGTACGTTGCACTCAAATAAATCCAGCGATATACAAAGTCGTTGTGGTCAAAACTTTACAATATGTAATGGAGTTTTGGAATATTATTCCAGCTTCCAACTTATACATATTACAGATCCATTTCACTTTGCGCGGCCGCCGGCACTGCTAACACACCGCGAAGCTGTAAATTTAATCTATACATATTAATAAAATTGGAGTGTCTGTTTGTAATATTGAAATAACCGTTTTTTAGTACATGCATATGAATATAAATACGGTACATACACCAAAATAACATTTTTAACTATTTTTGTCCGTGAGTTTGTTACGGCTATCTCTGAAATGACTGGACTGATTTTGACGGGACTTTTTTTGGCAGGTAGCTGATATAATAAGGAGTAACTTAGGCTATTTTTATTTTAGAAAAATAACTTTTAATTTAGAATCATATATGTGTATAATGTTAATAGGATAATTTAAGAATGCACCAAACTATAATTATTATAGAGTGGCCTGTACCCGCTCGTGCTGCTCTATGCCTGATCTAATTTTAATTTGACCCGTTCCCCTGCTACTGCTGGTATGCAAATAATTCCAAATCCTAATAGTCCCGTCCTCTACGTCCAATCTATTCATATTTTCCGAATTTCGTGGACTGCGGTCGCTCTCCTTTGACATAATAATGAGTTTGCATTTCCCGGCTGCGAGGCGGGCGCGGGGCGCGGGGCGAGGGGCGAGGGGTGCGGCGCGATAAATAACCCTCTGCTGGGAAGTGCCCTGTTTAAATAAACATTGCCTCAAAGTGGTCGCAGGATCGTGGGCGGCAGCGGCGGCAACGGCAGCGCTCACTGTACTCCCCAAAAACTTGAGCTGGTAATTTGATGACAATATTGCCCATATGAGAACTCCATAAGCTTGATAGGCTTTGACGGCCTCGGTGGTATAGCGGTTCAGCACACCGATGGTCGCGGGTTCGATTCCTCGCACAGTACAAACATATTTATGAGTATGATTGTTTGTATCGGTCTGGGTGTTCTCTATGTATGTATGTATTTACAAAATATCTAAGTATTTATATCAGTTGTTGTAGCCGACGTGCCTCGAGACTGCAAACCGGACCTGTAAAATAAAATGTTAAAATATAAAAATAAACACATAAAAATATATAGAAATAACCATACAACTATATAAATGATTACTTACCTTTTACTCTTTTACTGACTGACGTAGTGATCTATCAACGCACAGCCCAAACCACTGGACGGATCCAGCTAAAATTTGGATGCAGGTAGATGTTATGACGTAGGCATCCGCGATAAAAAGGATTTTGATTAGGATTTTAAAAACAGCAATATTCATAATATTAATACAAGATTTAAAGACAAACTTGTAGTCCCCAAGTATCGTTTAGAAAAAGTTAATAGGTCTTTTATGGGAATAGGTATAAAATTTTACAATAAGATACCAAAGGATATGTTGGAATTACCCTTAAATAAATTCAAAACACCTGTTAAATCATATTTACGAGTACAAACATATTTATAAATGATTGTTTGAATGACGAGTGTTGCTATGGCAATAGTTGTTATTTACTGAATTTTCATTTATAATGTTAGACTTAGACTGCAAACCGGACCTGTATATAAATATATATTTATAAAAATAAACACATAAAAATATATAGAAAAACCATACAACTATATAAATGATTCTTCTCTTTGGATCTATATACCGACTGACGTAGTGAAAAAAATAAAATTATAATGTAAAAATTTGACGTTCATAAGCGGCTAAAATGTTGGATGAATAAATGATTTTTGAATTTGAATTTGAATTTGAATTTTGATTAATTCTACCCCCAAGGGGATAAAATAGGGGATGAAAGTTAGTATGAAACTTTGTCAATTTTAAACCGATCGAGCTGAGACTTTGAATGCATAAAGCTACTATGTTATTACTAATTAAATTGATCCCACCGCGTGTGCTTGATCAGTTATCACTTCCCTCGCACCGCACGCGGACGCGTCCGCTATCCTCATACTATATAAGCGCAAGAGACATGGACAGCTGTAAATTTCAATTACTGTTTCATTCCTGAGTATTTCACCACTTCACACTTACCAGCATCGGCTTCAGTTGTCTAGTACCCATAACACAAGCTCAGCTTACCGTGGGACTAGATGGCGCTGTGTTAATTGTCCAGGATTATTTATTTAATCATATTATACACACCCACTCACTGAGAAAGACAGGCTCGTCGTTTTTTTCAGACTACTCTAATGCTGTTAAAAAACTTAGCTAGCCTTTACAGCTTTATAGTTTACAGTACAGCTGGCACTACAAACCCACGGAAGGACTTATACGAGTACGGTTTTAGTCTGAGGGCACCGCTGGGAGTTCGAACTTCAACTCAGGTCGTAGTAATTTTGATCACCGTTTGAATTGGACGGGGGATCGATCGGAGGGAAAGATCATCAGAATTATTGTGGGTGATAGAATAAGTGGGCATACAGCGTGATATAAATCAAACAATGGATAGAAAATGGTAAATACTTATAATGAAGATACAATAGCAAGGCAAAAATTACAGTAAAAAATGTGACAATACTATAAAGAAAATACATTTAAAATTGGTAGACAAATAAATATAAAAAAATGTACAGAGTTTGCAACAATTATCTCTGAAATGGCTGAACCGATTTTGACGGGAATTTTATTGCCAGGTAGCTGATGTAACAAGGAGTAAAATTTAAAAAAATTAAGTTAAATTTCACGCAGACGAAATCGCGAGTGCAGCTAGTATATAATAAATTTTAATTACAATAAACTATAAAATAATGATATAGTATGTATGGGGTTAGTATAGTAATGAGCGGAGTACACATCTGATGCGTCCAGTTTAATTGTGGTACAGATAAGGTAATGGGGCAGATATTTGTCGGTCGAGAGCGGAGGTCGGCCGTCTACTGTCCGGGTGTACATACCATGAATATTTACTATCAAAGTTGCGCAACTAAGATAAAACACCACCTCCGGTGCCCCCTAGGCACTGCCATCTGAAAATCCGAAACAAAACACAGCATTGCCTTTGTTTCAAGTAGGTAAACACGTAAATGAACGCAGCCGTAAAACAAGTGACGTGTTAAATTTATAATTTCAAACCATCACGCGGTCGTCTCTCTCATATTCAGGGTTTAAATTGAATTGCTTACTCGTGTTACTTTTTTAGGGTTCCACGATACAGTGGAAGTGTTAACTTAATGGATACGGTCTGTTTGTCTGTATGGAAATTGTCTAGTAATGTGCCTTTTATTATTATACTAGCTACACGCCCCGGCTTCGTCCGGGTGTACATGTATTATACGTATAAACCGTCCTCTTGAATCACTCTATCTATTAAAGAAAACCGCTTCAAAATCCGTTGCGTAGTTTTAAAGATTTAAGCATACATAGGGGCGGACAGACAGCGACAGCGACTTTGTTTTATACTATGTAATGATATCATAATTCTGTCAAATAGTCATTAGAACATATTATTAGTGTACATATACGTGAGTGTGTAGCTGCCGGTCAGTACGGGCGAGGGGGTGGGGGAGGCACAATTCGTTTAGATCGGTTCCCGTGAGACTGACCAAAACCGATTCTTCATCAATGCCCGCGTCACCCGAGGTAGAAAAATCCGCATATCATTTGTCACCAAAAGTTTGAAAATCATTAAGATAAAAGACATAGGCAGCGTTCGGGAAGCTCCGATATATCTTTTCGTCCAAATTTCCGCAGTGTCTCAAGACGAAGGTTTACGACCAATGTGTGTTGCCAGTGATGACTTACGAAACAGAGACGTGGTCGCTAACTATGGGCCCCATGAACAAGCTCAGAGTCACTCAGAGTCCAATGGAGAGGGCTATGCTCGGAGTTTCTCTGCGTGATCGAATCAGAAATGAGGAGATCTGACCGACCCCGAAGAATTGCGACTTTGAAGTGGCAATGGGCAACATAGCTCGTAGGACAGATGGCCGTTGGGGCAGTAAAGTCCTCGAGTGGCGACCACGGACCGGAAGGATGGGAAGGCCTACGTCAAGGTGGACCGACGATCTGGTCAAGATCGCGGGAAGGCATTGGATGCGAGCAGCGCAGGACCGATCGTCGTGGAGATGTTTGGGGGAGGCCTATGTCCAGCAGTGGACGTCTTCCGGGCTGCGATGATGAAAAGACATAGGTATATACTATTGTGCAATGACATGAACATTTATAGGAAAAACTAGCTTTTGCCCGCGACTTCTTCGCTCGAGTTAATTTATGCCCCTAGGGGTGGAAATTCTCAAATTCCTTTCTTAGCGGATGCCTACGTCATAACATCTACCTGCATGCCAAATTTCAGCCCGATCCAGATCACTATGTCAGTCACCTTTGAGTTATATACACATATATATATATATAGATAAATTAAAATCAAATCCTGTACGAAGCATTCAACAGAAATATGTAATAATCGCTTATGAAAATTTTTATTACAAACAGAAAAAGAATAACAGTCCAGTTGGAAAGTTCCCGCTTTTGAAGTCGATTTGAAATGTGAATCGTGCAAGAAACGGTTTATATTGCTCCGAACGTCTGACTTATCAAAGAACTTTTGAATACTTTTTAATTTAATTTGATGAGCTTTTAAGAACATCTTTTTCATTCGAGCGTTTAATACAGTTCATAATTTTCAGGGATCCACTACCGAATCTAAATATATATAACTCTAAGGCGACTGACTGACATAGTGATCTATCAACGCACAGCCCAAACCACTGGACGGATCGGGCTGAAATTTGGCATGCAGGTAGATGTTATGACGTAGGCATCCGCTAAGAAAGGATTTTGATTAATTCTACCCCCAAGGGGATAAAATAGGGGATAAAAGTTTGTATGAAACTTTGTCAATTTTAAACCGATCGGGCTGAGACTTTGAATCCATAAAGCTACTATTACGTAGGCATCTCCTAAGAAAGGATTTTGATAAATTCCACCCCTAAGGGATAAATTAACGCGAACGAAGCCGCAGGCAAAAGCTAGTTTACAATAATTCTGTATAAATAATATATCACTTACTTCTCTAACTACTACCCTACCTGTGACTGGAGTGGGAACATAACGACTCCTTTATTAAAAATTAAAATAATTGTAATGAATGTGTATATTTCACAAAAGGTCTCACAGTGAAAAGTAAAACCACAGACAAAAGTGACATATAAAAAAAGAGATATCCAAAATTTCTTTTTTTTTTATACAGCAATGGTGGCAGACAGCATACGGCCCATTTGATGGTAAACGGTTACCGTAGCCTATGGACGCCTGAAACACCAGGGGTGTCATGTGCGCAATACCGACCCTTAAAAAACCTTAATATACCCTTCTTGAAAAACCCCATGCTTTAGTCTCGTGTGAAAATCTCGGCAGGTAGTTCATTCCACAATGTAAGTGTACGCAGGAGGAAGGCCCTCTGAAACCGCACTGTTTGAGACCACTTAGGTTGCAGCGTGTGGGAATGAATTCCCTGTCGATGGCGAGCGGTGCGATGGTAAAAGGTAGCCGTAGGCATCATGTCAAACAATTCCTCAGAACACAGTCCGTTGTATATATGGTAGAACTCATAAAGCGATGCGAAGTCTCGCCTCAAGCTAAGTGGCTCGATACCGTTTGAGAGATTGAAATCATCGACAATTCCCATAGCACGTCTCCGAACCGAGTCAAAAGGACCGAGCTGGTATCCAGGTGCTCCTGTCCAAAGATGAGAGCAGTACTCCATGTGTGGCCGAACTTGAGACTTATATAAGAGGAGTCTCTGGTCCGCACTGAAGTACCGCTTCGCTCTATTAAGCACACCGAGTTTTTTGGACGCCAGCTGGACTTTTTCTTCAAGGTGATTACGGAACTCAACTGTACTAGATGTCGATTCCGGGAATCCCAATACTCTTAGAGATGGTAATGGAAAGTTAATACTAAGTTTATAAAAAGAATGGTAGACAAGCTGCCAGCAACACTACCATTTAAAATACTCCGTCTGACATTTTGCAGATTATGTAGATATTTTCGAAGTAGCACTGATTGTGTTGCACTGAAATCAATCCGTAGCTGTGTGTATGGGACGGTTTCCGTAACAACCTTTTATTAAAGGCTCCCTATTTCCCAAGAACACTTACGTAACTTCCGGTTCATTCCGACACACACGAAGCTCGCCGCACACGAACACATCGCCAACTTTAAAATTAAAATGGAAGAATACTTTATAGCTGCCCCGAATAGATTACTACACTCGTATAATCATTACTCTGAGATTCCAAGATAAACAATACATTTACATGAGCGGTCTTTAACGTTTAACAAAAAATCAAGAGCCAAAAAAATATTTCTTCTGCATAGTAGGCCGGACCGTAGGTATTTTTATAAGTATTTCATATATTAAAAGTGATATTGTTTTCAGTGCACAACTACAGGCTATGATAATAAAGCGACAAAAGAACGTACACAGCTGTGCAGTTTTCACTAATTTCGGCAACTTACGGTACTATTTATTATATATATATAATAATAATAATAATCTCAGGACAATTCACACAGCGCCATCTAGACCCAAGATTAACTCGATTAAGATAGCTGAAGCTTGTGTTATGTGTACTAGACATCTGATACATAGATATTTTTTTTGTCAATACATACATATTATATATAGAAAACACCCAGACCGATACAAACAATTATACTCATGAATACAAATGTTTGTGCCGTGCGAGGAATCGAACCCGCGACCATCGGACCTAAAGCGGTGTGCTAAACCGCTAGACCATCGAGGGCGTCAATATTATTTAATTGTTGTCGTTATTGAGAGTTATTATATTATTACTGGCGGGCCGCGGGTTGAAGACCATGCATTTACATTATCTACTAATGTTTGCTAATCGATTCTATTTTATATACAATATTGCACTCCTTCTCGAACATTCCGTGGCGTCACTATTAAAATCAACGTACAATACAATCTAAATATTCTTTTTATTTAAATTTAAAACATATCAACCACTGCAATATTCCTCCAGCAAACAACTAATGATACAGATATATACAAAAACTTAAATATTATTTTTGGGTTCTCGATCGCCTTTTGCAGCGGAAAATTTACAAACAAGACTCTCTTGAGAACTTGGTCTCCCTAGCAGAAAATGTCACAAATAAATTATTACTATTTCACTGCGTTTATTGCAGCGGACGGGGGAGAGTTTCAGGTCAGCGATGTGCACGAGGCCAGCCCCGTGTTCTGATCACTTCCCGCCCTACACACTTTAATCTTCAAAGCCACGTATGAAAATATTATATTCTAAATAGTAATTCGTTTTATAGAAATTTGTTAGACCTACAATGAGAGTCACCGGCAGTTTGTATAAACGTTTATCCATATTTAAAATATGAGAGTTCTTTTTATACAATTGTTTTATTATTACTTCTGTCACTGCGCTCCGCTATAATAAACGTCTCTATATGCATCTCTATTATTTATATTCATTTTTGCTAAATTACGTAAAGTTTTACAACAAACTGCCAGAGTTTGTACTCAATTTGCCCGAAATAAGATTCGAATGTGTTATAAAATATTTTCTTTGTAAAAAAGTTTAGTATAAAATTGCAGAATTTATAAATGATAATAATGTTTTTGTAGAAAATATCTAACTTAAAATTCATAGCGCTGACAATGTTATCTAAGTGAACAGAGATTAAGTGCGTAGAGGTTTCTATGTTGATTGTCGCATGCCTAATCCTTGTTAATGTAAATTTAATTAAAACAATATTTATTTAAAAGAGCAACACATAAGTTTCTTGCTCATTCTTGTTATAAGTCTGCATTCCGAATGAGCGGTAGAATAAAAAAATGTGACTATTCAAAAGTGCTTATATTAAGTTTATTTGAATGAAGATTATTTCTGTTTCTAAAATAAATACGTAACGAAACGAGGTTGCAGGAAATCCTTTTGTTTTTATATGTCGGTGTATATTTACGACGTAAATGTACGAGTATGTCGCCAATCTGTCTATGGCGGACAGTTATTGATTGCGTGTTATACGATTATCCGTTTGCCTACATCCACGTGTACTCGTACCAACCGATGCACAGGTAACGAAATGGTTTACTGCTGATTGACACAACTTATTTCCGTTTCCTCAAATATTGGTTCCACATTTATTTAGCAGGCAACATAAACAATATGTTATCGACTATGTAATAAGATATATATGGCCTTTATTCTATATATTTTTATGATTATCAACATTTATTTTTATATATATCGGCGCTGGCATGATTCGGGAATTGTACTGTAACAAAATCTTTGAAAATAAGTTTTAATTATTATTATAATGTTTGCTATTACGTGTTTCATGAAATGTAATTGTAAAATTAATATTTATAGAAACCATTGTGATTAATTTGAATTAATATTTTTAGATAACTTGATAACACGATGTAATATGTACCAGTGCTACGATTGTTTTAAAGCTGTTCTGTTAAATCATAGTTACTTTCAAATGTCGAGTAAGAGCAAATCAAAGCCGCATAATTAACACTGTATAGTTTCTATTACTCGAATAATTTAGTGATTTTATAAACAGTAATTAAGTCACACAATTGTCTGTAATAATTTATTACAAAAATTAGGGTAGTCAATTGACTGACAACATTGTTAACATCAATACATTAGTATATAGTAACAAAAACATGCAATTTAATAACTATTATTCTAAATAGTATTTTAGAGAGTTTTAACGAGTTAAATAATTGAGAGAATAACGCAAGTGACGTCAGAGTAGCTCACATAACTATATCTAAAACCTACGTTACTGCATCTGCTCCGACATATAAGTCCCTAAAAAAGTTGATACTATAAAAATACGACATTGAATATTGATATAGTACACTATATTTGTATATATACTACTGATACGTTCACTGCTCGTAGTATTTAAGCTCGACAAAGCAACGTGTAGATTGATGCCATTGAAGCCCATTAGGTCATTGAAATCCTTTAAGTTAGCATTTAGAAATTGGTTATTGGACAAAAGGTTTTATACATAATATATATGAATATTTAATAAATAAATAAATCATTATGTATTCTTAATTTTTGCTAGCTATAAAGTGAGTCAGATTCTCGAAAAACTATAATTATATTTGGATGCCTACTAGGACAAATATTGTGTTTCAAGTATTGTTTGTACGGCTGGTTTAGTAAGTAACGTATTTATTCATTCAAGATACACGTAGTATTTTAGATTAAAAAATAGGATTTGCAGATTCAAAGTAAGTACGGTTTGAATAGGCTGCGGTTGTCGGGGAAACTGCGGCCAGCAAACACCAGCAGTTGAATCTATCTGTACATATGAATAAAATTGGAGTGTCTGTTTGTAATATTGAAATTACCGTATTTTACTACATGTATATTCCACCAAAATAACATTTTTTGCAATTTTTGTCTATCTGTCTGTTTGTTCCAGCTAATCTCTGAAATGTCTGGAACGATTTTGACGGGATTTTTTTGGCAGGTAGCTGATGTAAAAAGGAGTAACTTAGCCTGCTTTTATTTTGTTTTTTTTTTTTGGAAAAAATTGAAGTCGCGGGAACAGCTAGTATTATTATATATCAGGCCATCTGCTACGCCGCGCCGCAGGGTGCTTTACTGCGGACTGTAGGGCACACACAACCCACACGGTGTGATTATTTTATGCATTGTTTGCTAGTTTTTTTTCCTAAATGTATATTTATAGTATATTTTCCTAAAATGAAAGAATTTTTCTAAAATAAAAGTAGCCTGAGTTACTCTTTATTACCTCAGCTACCTGCCAATAAATGTCCCGTCAAAATCGGTCCAGCCATTTCAAAGATTAGCTGGAACAAACAGACAGATAAACAAGCAATTGTAAAGAATGTTATTTTAGTGCATGTACCGTACTTATATTCATATGCGTGTAGTAAAAAAACGCTTATTTCAATATTACAAACAGACACTCTAATTTTATTTATATGTGTAGATGTGGGAGTCGTCACGCACTAAGTATGCACTGCGTCGCCACTTCTTTTCATCCCTGTGATGTCGTAAGAGCCGATTAGGGAAACAAAGCCCAAATACACCGGAGCGAGGGAAGGAAAACTCCAAATAAAACCCTATTATGCCGAGACAAATTAAGATGACATACAAAACAACAGATGTTTTTTGTTTGTATCTCATAATGTATTACAACTAGAGATGTGTCAACTCGAGTTACTAACTCGAGTTAACTCGAGTTGTTCATAATTCGAGTTAACTCGAGTTGAATTCTGCCAACTCGAGTTGGAAGAATTCAACTGGTAAATGAATGAATCGAGTGAAAGAGCTAGAGCATGATTCTGTCATCGAACTGACAATGACATGAAATTTTCCGATCATTTCATATCATACAATTTTCACTCGTCACAAAGTGTGTTTCAATATTGATTTGAGGTCGTTATCATTTTTTTTTTCGATTATTCGTCCGGTTATGTTATTATTAAAATGATTATGCGTTCTATAAGTCCTTCCGCGGCTTTGAAGTGCCATTTCTACTCGCCCCCTATAGTTCGGTGAAGCTTTCAAGGCTAGCTGCGCCTATAAACATTAGATTTGTTCGAAAAAACAAAAAAAAACTGTTTATTCCAGATAACTCGAGTCATGTTTATTACGAGATAGCACATCTCTAATTACAACATTTCATTTGTATATTTACTTGACCACCTTGTTTTCTGATTATTACCTATTTAGAATTTAGTTTTTTTTAATGGTAACAAAAAATAAATTAATAATATGTATTACGACTAAAAATTAATACTAACATTATTATACTGAAACTAATAAATATAATATAATAAGTAAAATATATTATCAAAAGGCGTCCCTTTAGTCAAAGTTCCGTTGATACTGGCAGCGTTCCCTCTCTGAATGGCTACACTAGTTCTTTGTCTGAGGTAGCTGCCAGCTCTTCGGTCTCCTGTGATTACATTATATACTAGCTGTACTCGCGACTTCGTCCGCGTGGAATTTAACTTTATTTTTCTGAAGTAAAACATGTTTTCTAAAATAAAATTAGCCTAAGTTACTCCTTATTACATCAGCTACTTGCCAATAGAAGTCCCGTCAAAATCGGTCCAGCCATTTCAAAGATTAGCCGTAACAAACAGACAGACAGACAAAAATTGTAAAAAGTGTTATTTTGGTGTAAGTATTTATATTCATATGCTTGTAGTAAAAAACGGTTATTTCAATATTACAGACAGACACTCGTATTTTATTTATATGTATAGATTTTGATAACAATCACACATAATCGTAAATAACTGTAATTCTGGTGCTATTATACTAGAGCCCGCCGAGCTGTGAGTTTCAAGGGTTTCTTGAATTTAAATGATTGGGAATCCGATGCAGACTTCGTTATTGACCTCAGAAGTTCCAGTCAAGTGGAGCCTGGGGGATCTACTAACACTACCAGTCCTGACGAGTTGCTAAATTTGATTAATTCATGTTGTAGTTTATTCATGTAGTAATAAGAAAAAGACTTGCTGAACGGAGAATAATATATATTAATATACACTACTGACCCAACAGAATAGTGTAATGAAAGTGAAGTAACAAACAAGAATCTACAAAAGAAACTATACATTTTAAATACAAATTTAGAATATAAAACGTTTCTTCATTAGCCAGTTACAACAATTCATAACGACCGGAACAATTTTTTATGTCGAACGGTAGGTTCTTTACTGAAGCTGCTGGATTTCATTGTTCATCATTAAATGTTAAAAAAAAATGGTACATGATGTACTTGCATTACAAAAGTCAATCTGTGAAATTGTCCTGACATTTTTTTTACAGAATCTGCTCATATAGTTTCAATAGATATAATCTTTATTCAAATAAACTCATTACAAGCACTTTTGAATAGTCAAATTTTGATTCTACCACTCATTCGGAATGCAGATTATCACAAGAAGAATGAGCAAGAAACTTGTGTGTTGCTCTTTTGAATAGATGTTTTATGTGTATGCATTTGATTTCATTCACTTCAGTGATAAACTATCTTTGTTAGGACTACCACAGGTGCGATGTCATGATCTCAGCTAGTTTATTATTATCTATACATATAAATAAAAGTGGAGTGTCTGTTTGTAATATTGAAATAACCGTTTTTTACTACATGCATATGAATATAAATAAATACGGTACATACACCAAAATAATATTTTTTACAATTTTTGTCTGTCTGTTTGTTCCGACTAATCTCTGAAATGGCTGGATCGATTTTGACGGGACTTTTTTTGGCAGGTTGCTGATGTAATAAGGAGTAACTAAAGCTTTTTTTTTACTTTACTTTTATTTTAGAAACATTAATTCCCTAATGGAATTTAACTTTTTTGTTAAATTCCATGCGGACTATTAACTAGTATTATTATAAGATTGTATAGTTTATTATATGTAGACAGTAAAAAACAGGAATATTAATAACTCTGATTGTATACTTCACTAGCTGACCCGGCAAACGTTGTTTTGCCACATAAATTAATATCGCTATTAAAAAATAGGAGTTGGTGATACAAAGGTGAAAATGTAGGTTTTTAATGTCACATAATAAATATATTAAAAACAAAAAAAAATTTGGAGTGAGCCACCCTTAACACTTAGGGGCATAAAACTATTTAACCTATTCTCAGATCTACTGAATATACATTGTGCATGTAATAAAATTTCATTAAAAGGTAAAAGACACAAGACCTGTGACACGAGAATTTTATATATTAGGCTTCGCACGGGTGTACATGTATTGTATATATAAACCTTCCTCTTGAATCACTCTATCTATTAAAAAAAATCATTTAAAAGCCGTTGCGTAGTTTTAAAGATTTAACATGGGGACAGACAGACAGCGACAGCGACTTTGTTTTATATTATGTAACGATGATGATGATGAGCGTACACAAAATAACACTTCAATTATTTGTTCAGTAATATTGTTATATAATATTCAGCAGGCAGGTGGTGGCGGGTGGTAGCGGGTGGTGGTGGCGGCGTGCTGCTGGCATGCATTGTATTGCTGGTGGTCCACGTGACTCGTGACCCGTGTGCTGCTGACATTTGTGGTGACGGTTGTTATAATAAATTCAAAATACAAAATTGAAATATTTTTCAATTTTGAACGCGATAGCAGTACATTGCTGCTTAAAATAATTTAAAATAGATTGCTCTCTATAAGTATTTTGTAATTTTCTGTAAGTATGTTTAGTTTTATTATTTTATTGTATTCATTACTAAGGTGACGAGTCGAATACGGACAGTTGGTATTTTGTAATTTGTAAAACAAGATGTGCTCTCTGAACAGGTTCAATACGTTTAGCGAACGACGTTATTTTCTACAAAATTACAGTCTTAATCGAATCTTTAAAACCCAATATGTCGCTTTATGTCTCAGACACTTATGATAAATCGAGTGCTTCACCCAAAATTCAATGTATAAAAATATGGTAATTTAGCACGTTATCGGCTTCGAACAGACGCGGCGAGACATGAACGAATGTGAGCGACGATAAATGACGGCCGATAACAGAACGGGCAAGAAGGTACCACCTCGCACACACACACACACACACACACACGGGGTCGCAGGTCACACACACCCACACACACAGCACACGAGGGGCGAGGTGACGACGACACGAGCCGATAAAATGACGTTACCCACTTGTATTATTGCACGTGGAAAGCAATTACCAAGGAAAAGGACTGCTCGCTCTTCAAAACGGCTACATTCCGATGTGGCGGCGAAACGATTTATAGCCGCGCACTGTGTCACACAACTCACTCGTCAACTGAACTAGTGCGAGCACCCATCGCTGTCACACCGTCACACCGCCGCATCGTCACACCGTCACACCGCCACACCATTACAGCGTCACACCGTCACACCGCCACACCGTCACACCGCCACACCGTCACACCGCCGCATCGTCACACCGTCACACCGCCACACCATTACAGCGTCACACCGTCACACCGCCACACCGTCACACCGCCACACCGTCACACCGCCACACCGTCACACCGCCGCATCGTCACACCGTCACACCGCCACACCATTACAGCGTCACACCGTCACACCGTCACACCGCCACACCATTACAGCGTCACACCGTCACACCGTCACACCACCGCATCGTCACACCGTCACACCGTCACACCGTTACAGCGTCACACCGTCAGACCGCCGCCGCATCGTTTCACCGTTACAGCGTCACACCGCCACACCGTCACAGCGTCACACCGTTTCACAGTCACACTTTCACACCGTCATATCGCCACGCCATCACACTGTCACACCGCCAGTCACAGTCACAGCGGCACACCGTCACACCTTCACATCGTTACTGTGGTGTGGCGACACCGACATACCATCACACCGTCACGCCACCATACCGTCAGACTTTCACATCATCACACTGCTACACCGTCATATCGTCACACTTTGACATCGTCGTACCGCCTCTCTATCATGCCGTCACACTGTCACACCGTATGTTGCTACTTGATGGCAACAATGGAACGAAATCACAAACCAATATAGAAAATGCTACAGTTCGAGCGTCGAGGTAACAGCTCAGTATAAATGCTGTTGTGACAAGCACGCGTTAAATTGTGTGTAGCGAGCACAATCCCCGTACAGCACAGATGTGAGTATATATATATATATATAGTGACAATATACGTTTGTCTGGGTGTTCTCAGTGTAGCTAACAGGAAGATAATCTTTATTAAAATAAACTAATATTTTAGCACTTTCAATTGGTCTTTCTTCGTAGCTGTAAAACCAGTATGTATATAGAATTGTCTATCAAATATTAGCATTCAAGGTGAGTACAAGCTTTATAGAATTTTGAGAACGATTCCAGATTGTTGTTTAAGCTATTTTTTTACTGAACTGTTTTAAATATATTGAATACTCTGAATAAAGATAAATATATAATCTGATGGCCTCAATAATGACAATATTGATGTTATATATTAAACTTGCTATTCGCCCCAGCTTTGCACGGGTGTACATGTATTATACATATAAACCTTCCTCTTTAAAAAAACCGCTTCAAAATCCGATGTGTAGTTTTAAACATTTAAGCATACATAGATAGGGATAGACAGACGGCGACAGCGACTTTGGATGGCAATAGGAAAATGTAAGGTGGGGTGACACAGTTTAGAAACGGCAGTGCTTAGTACACAGTATTGGATTTGTCTTACTACACATTATTAAATGCAATTATTATATTGATGTATCTAGGTAACTGTGTCCCATAAATATAAAAATATCCTCATCATATGATACTTATCCGTTTGATAACAATATGTAAGAGAGTGGTGCGACAATGAAGGAGCGTGGTGCGTGGTGCGTGGTGCGGGGGGGTGAGGGGGTGCGGGGGTGCGGGGTCGCGGGGCGCGGGGAGCTCACAATGACCCGACTCAAATTACCAACCTTTTGTCTTGAGGCCGCGGCGCCGATTCACCGGCTCTCACAAAATCTTTATTGCCTCCTTGAACAACTCTCCGAGGTGGATGCGGGGCTGCGGGGCTGCGGGGCTGCGGGCGTACGAGAGAACTACTCCACTCTGAACACGCACTTGTTCCTCACATGGAACACATATTATTTATATCGTAGTCCCATGATTTTTAACAATCGTTGAGCAGTATGATCTCCGCGACTTCGTCCGCGTAACATTTAACTTTACTTTTCCAAAAAGTAGTCTAAGTTACTGTTTATGACATCATCTAATCTAATCTAATCCAATAAAAGTCCCATCAAAATCGGTCCAGCCATTACAGAGATTTGCCAGAACAAACAGACAGACAGAATGGAATTTAACTTTATTTTTCTAAAATAAAAGTAGTCTAAGTTACTCTTTATTATATCAGCTGCATGCTAAAAAAAAGTCCCGTCAAAATCGGTCCCAGCCGATTTCAGAAATTAACCGGAACCAACAGACAAAAATGGTAAAAAATGATATTTTGGTGTATGTACCGTATTTATATTCATTTGCATGTAGTAAAAAACGGTTATTTCAATATTACAAACAGACACCCCAATTTTATTTTTCTTTCAAATTCAAAATCAAATATAAAAATAATTTATTCATGTAGGACATTTTAGCCGCTTATGAACGTCAAATTTTTTATATTATAATTTGTGCCCTGCCATCCAGTTCAGTATATAGATCCAATTGAGAAGAACTGGCGAGAAACTTTTCTTTTGAATTGAAAAAATTTAATTAGTATTTTTTTCTATTTATAATATTTTGTTTTAAATGTTCACACACAATAAAATGTTGTGTGTGGATAAAGGTATACATATATCCATCCATATAAGTTTCACCTGAGAGTGTTGTTGCCGCGTCGGTCGCGGTGTCGGTCTGTCTCGCCTCAACAACCCCGTGACACGGAGCCGCCCCGACATATTGCGAATTTGCGATGCTTTCACATGTGCCAATACTTATGGATTCCATCGCACCGTTCACCATACGATAGTAAATGATGTCGTCGTAGACACTCCACCGTGTGTTTGTACTGTGATCCATTTATTTTATTTAGTATCTCTCTCTGTCTGTACTCAATTTGCCAGAAAAAAAATCAAATGTGTTTAAAAGCTTATTATAAAATTGAAGAATTTATAAATGATAATAATGTTTTTGTAGAAAATATCTGACTTAAAATTCATAGCGCTGACAATGTTATCTGATTGAACAGAGATTAAGTGCGTAGCGGTTTCTATGTTGATTGTCGCATACCTAATCTTTGTTAATGTGAATATAATTAAAACAATATTTATTTAAAAGAGCAACACACAATTTCTATTTCATTCTTATTGCGAGTCTGCATTCGAATGAGCGGTAGATTAAAAACTTGACTATTCAAAAGTGCTTGTATTAAGTTTATTTGAATAAAGATTATTTCTATTTCTATTTCTGTTGCTTCTTTTTTTTTATTAATAATACAGATACATATTGGATATATATAACAGTTCAAAAGAACTGTTAAACATTCCAATCTGTATTGAGCGAATTAGGAATTTGTAAGTGATTAGGAAACTGTAAGTGATTCTGACATACAAAAGTATGTCAGAATCACTTACAGTTTCCTATACACAATTGAATGGAGAAAGTTTATTTCTTGATTAATAGGTATGATATAAATTCTTGCTTCAATTGTATAAGTATAGTAACGGGTCGTTAGGCTCCCTGAAATATGGTTAACGCTGTAATGGCTGCCTCATCCGTCACACTCGAGAACGAGTGCTGCCTGTCTGCCGCTCTACATTACTAAAAAATATTATTATATAGTACTAGCTTTTGCCCGCGGCTTCACTCGCGTTAATTTATCCCCTTAGGGGTGGAATTTATCAAAATCCCTTTTTAGGGGATGCCTCTACGTCATAGTAGCTTTACGCATGCAAGGTCTCAGCCTGATCGGTTTAAAATTGACAAAGTTTCATACAAACTTTCATCCCCTATTTTATACCCTTGGGGGTAGAATTAATCAAAATCGTTTTTTAACGGAAGCCTACGTCATAACATCAACCTGCATGCCAAATTTCAACCCGATCCGTCCAGTGGTTTGTGCTGTGCGTTGATAGATCACTATGTCAGTCACCATTTAGTTATATACATAGAGATATTTTACTTATTATATTAACTAGCAACCATTTCTACAGTACAGCTAAATAGATTTTTATCTATATTCTTCTGACGGCCTCGGTGGTCTAGCGGTCTAACACACCGCCTTACGTCCGATGGTCGCGGGTTCGATTCCTCGCACGGCACAAACATTTGTATTCATGAGTATGATTGTTTGTATCGGTCTGGGTGTTATCTATGTATATTATGTATGTATAAAAAAATCTATGTATTTGTATCAGTTATCTAGTACCCATAACACAAGCTTCAGCTAGCTTAACTTGGGTCTAGATGGCGCTGTGTGAGTTGTCCTGAGATTATTATTATTATTATTATCTGCATGTAATGCTGCTCAGAGTAAAGTTAATATTTGTAGTGTTATATAAACGAGTTGCAAATGTTAATCGGGAGAGTACTCCGCTACAAATGGTGTAAATAATTAATTGCTTACAAGTCGCTCCCCGGTCCCCGGTCGGTCGGTCGGTCGGTCGGTCGGTCGGTCGGTCGGTCGGTCGGTCGGTCGGTCGGTCGGTCGGTCGGTCGGTCGGTCGGTCGGTCGGTCGGTCGGTCGGTCGGTCGGTCGGTCGGTCGGTCGGTCGGTCGGTCGGTCGGTCGGCGGGGCGGCGCCGCTACTCTACTCTACTCGTACTTCGAACTCTGCCTATTTTTACCTTTACAAACTAGCACAACATCGTTTCTGATGCATTTTATTGTTACTTTATATGTATATTATTATATACTGGCTACTACATATATTTCTGTCTGTCTGTCTGATTGTTCCGGATAATCTCTGAAATACCAGAACCGATTTTGACGAGACTTTTTTTGGCAGGTAGCTGATGTAATTAGGAGTAACTTAGGTTACTTTTATTAAAAAAACGTGACGCTGTACCCGCGACTTCGTACACGTGAAATTTAACTTTATTTTTCTAAAATAAAAGTAGTCTAAGTTATTCTTTATAATATTATATATAGGTATATATATATATAGTCACGTGTAACTATTGACCTGTGCACCTGCAATATATTTCTCAATATTTATCAGCACACTGCGTACCTACTCTGCAGACGTTATTTTGAAGGAGCAAATTTCACATAATTGCATATTGTGCTGCTGTAATTCTGTACGTTAGCGTGTGTGGCGGTAATTGGTTGTCGGGGACCGACACTGACAGCAACACAGCAACATACGACCACAGCGTTACAGCGTACAGGGAAGGGGATTGTTAATAAAGCGGGCTCATGACCCCATCACCATGTACCATGTCAGGTTGACCTCCACGCGGTTCCCCCTGGAAACCATCGTGATAACTTCCTCGTATATTTGTCACGATGTTCTGACTTAACCTAATGTTCATCGTATCATCCTGCACTGGTGCCCCGCCAGCGTAAATCGTTAGCGCAGTCGGGTGCACCATTCCATTATCGTCTATAAAAAAATCACACGACTACACGTGAGGGGGGGGGGGCAAGGGGATTGGCTAAGCTGACATGCGAGCCCGACACACGAACTGTGGTAAGGTCGGGCAGCACTGGAGTTTACTACAAGACATTATTCAATTTTAATATTATTATGAACGCGAAAGTTTGTGAGTTAGTTGTAGTAGAGGATGTTTGTTACTCTTAGCGCAATAACTACTGAATGAATTTTGATGAAACTATACAGTAATATAGCTTATGCAACAGAATATATACTCTACACATACACATAGGCTATATTTTATATTGAAATTTAGTCACCGTAAATAATGCTTACCAATTAATGCAATAAATAACAAACAGAACGATGTAGCTGATACAAAATACTTAATTCATAAATAAATAAACTACAATACACGCATATATCACGAAGTGTTCTGAGAAATTGTTCGGATTATTACCAGCCGCTGAATTTCTCCATCGCACTACCATGTAGAAACTAAAATACCATCTGTATGAATGGCGAAATTACACCGTACATTTTTCAGGAAACTTTTTGGCACGCACAACTATATAAATGGTATTTCTGAAGCTTCCCAATAATGAAGGCTTCAAGAAAAGAACTTATTCCTTTTTCAACGGTCGACAACGCACTTGTTTTCCTTGAGGTTGCTGGTCATGGGCGGCTGTAATCACTTACAATGAGCTACAAGCTCGTTCGTCCCCTATGCTATAATAATGCAGTTTTAATATAGATACTTCTAAATATAAATCGTTATCTACCACACAAATTCATAATTCGTCTTATGTATTCAACACATGGCGCTGGAAACATAAGTACAAACATTTATTTTCTGGTATACTTTATTACGTGTAATATATTTATATAATACGTTGATAATACCAAAGAGTGAATATTACCACCGCCGTGGCCAATTGCTGTATTGATAACATTATAATAAATGTCGACATTATACTTATAGGTAAATAAAATGCAATAAGATACCAAAGGATATACTGGAATTACCCTTAAATAAAACATCATTCAAAACATCTGTTAAATCATATTTACTGGGCAAAGCCTATTACTAACTAAACAATTACTTGAGTGACGAGCGTGCATGGCAATAGCTGTTCATGCACGGGAATTTCATTTAATGTTAGACATAGACACCTATAAAAATATACATTGTAAATAAACTGGCTTTCAAAAAAAAACTAATTCAATTGAGTTTCTTGCCAGTTCTTCTCAATTGGATCTATATATTGAACTGGACGGTAGAGAAAAATATTATAATAAATTTGACGTTTGAATGAGCGGCTAAAATGGCCTACGTGATTAAATAATTTTTAAATTTGAATTTAATTATGAACAACATTTTTTCATTACAAATTGCATCTAAAGTAAATTTCTCAAATTCCATTCCATTTCTCAAATAGCTATTTAATACAAAGGGTAAATATGTAAAATGTACACAACAGTAAGTCACTTCAGTTTCTAGAATACAGGCCTGCGAGCCTAGTGTAGGACTACAGTCAATTACAAATGTAAAATGTAAAATAATTCAAACTAACATATTTATTTAACAAGTGTCTAAAAATACAATTTTATTGATACGACTAGAAAGCAAATTTGAACAAATTAATAATAATAAAGTTGTAAGCAAAAAATCGAGTCGTCAAGGAATCTGTTTTTATCTGAGAACTAAGTTTCCGTGATGAAAATAGGAAAGTGAAATAGAGCCAAATAGAATTACAATAACAAAACATCTAAATTAATTTAAATAGAGCCGTTTCATTCAAAAAGTGAAATCAGAGCCAAGTTAAAGCAAAGAAGAATTTAATGAAAGCCGAACTCCGGCGTCTTTGTTCCTTTAAAGAGATATTTGGACCCCGACTTAATACCGGTGCTAACTTGGCTTCACTTTGCCGTAGCACGCCGCCCGCCCGCCCGCCGCGCCCGCCCGCTCGGCCCGGTCTACACTCTACAATCCTACATCATCTCTATTGTTTCTTGTGACGACCTCGGCGGTCTAGCGGTTTAGCACACCGTTTTACGTCCGATGGTCGCAGGTTCGATTCCTCGCACGGCACAAACATTTGTATTCATGAGTATAAATGTTTGTATCGGTCTGAGTGTTTTCTTTGTATAATATGTATGTATTCACGAAAATAAAAATATCTATGTATGTGTATCAGTTGTTGAACAATAATATTACTGATTTGTGAAAAGTGTAGTGTGCCCAACAAAAATCTTTTGTGAACAAATGTGTGAGAAAAATTGTCAGTCCTTCGGGGGGGCCTGGGCACGGGCCCCGTGTGCCCTTATGGTAAAGACGGTATTGACGACTATAGGTATTTAAAAATGTTGGCAAAACTTGTTTTGTTCACTTACTAGTTACTACTCTCGGTGCTCGACTACAGTAACGTTTACCGGGGCGGGGCGGGGCGGTGACTGATAGTCGATTACTCGATCGGGTCTGCAGTTCATCACGTGACAGCTGCCATCAACGGTAATGGCTGAGCACGCGAGTTGTAGTCGGCGAACACTGATTGTTTCGCTTTTCCACCCCCAACCAACCCCCACCCCTCGCGGGCCCACTCGCGGTCCCCGTTTAATGAGATTGCCGCAAGTTGGTAAACATAGGTAAATACTCATTACTTCGGTATCAGTCGTGTACAGAAACTCCCGGCAACTATTGCTGGTAGTAAATATCTACGTGGGTACTGTATATACTAATTTTCCACAGGGAATACAACAATATCGTTCAATTATTTAACGAACACATTGTTATACAACGTAGTAATAGTAAGTAAGGGACTAGCTGCACTCGCGACTTCATCCGCCTGGAATTTAACTCTATGTATCAGCAATAAAAGTATCCAAAGTTACTCCTTATTACATCAGCTACCTGCCAATATCAGTCCTTTCAAAGTCGGTCCAGCCATTTCAGAGATTAGCCGAAATAAACAGACAGACAGACACACAAAATTGTAAAAAATATTATTTTAGTGTATGTACGGTATTCATATTCATATACATTTAGTAACAAACAATTATTTCAATATTACAAACAGACACTGCAATTTTATTTGTATGTATTGATAACAGGGTTACATCAAATGTTAGCGTATTTTGAATTCCTGATATTTCGTCAGTGTTGCAACCGTCTGTTATCCGTGAACTGAAGAGCAGGTACATGATGAAATGTCTGCCAGTAGCAGACATATTCATCTGCCTCGGAGCGTTGTTGTTGTTGTTCCATATATTGGTATTCGCTCGATGCTCGGCAGGTACACTACAGTGGCTAACACCATACACAATACAACACCAAAACAGTTTTCTATTCTTCTATAGCGAACGTCATATAAAACAAGTGAAACAACGTTAACCTTAAAAATATTGTTTGTAATAATACTCACCTCAAACCTGATTGACTATACTAGTGAACCGTAACAAGATCGTAATGAATTCTATGAACAAGCGTGTTTGTATCTTAATTTATTTCTTTATCTTTTTATGTAGAATTTTTCTTATCTTTATCTATATCTATGATAAAGTCGTAAGATTAAAACTGTTTGTTTATCTGCTTGTCCCTATAGATGTTAAGGTTTCATGTAAAAATAGCTCGAGTATTTAGGATGACATTGCTCAACATACGGGCTGTGGAAAGGGAACTCTCCATTCCATAGTCCGTATGTTGAGCGCTGTTCTTTTTAAAAAAAGATAAACAGGGGAATAATAATTTTTGTGATTACATTTTAATATACCACCAATAATTTTATTAATTAAAACTATGCAACGGATTTTGAAACGATTTATTTTAATAGATAGAGTGATTCAAAAGGAAGGTTTATATATATAATACATGCCGTGCGAAGCCGGGACTAGTGCCTAGTTTATTAATAAAGTAATAGTTGACGTTGAATAGATGTTTTATTTATGACACCTGACCAGTCAGAGCAGTCCTCCCGAGGGAGGGTAATCAAAAGTTATAGTGTACTCCTCTGCGATTATACAATTCCTAATGATTTCATTCAACATTGGAAAGTTTACAATAACCGTCACAATTTTAATTTTATTGCTGAAACTTTTGATGTAAAACGCGGCCAGTTTTTATAAGATTTTAAGAGTTCAACAAAGAAGATGCTCTGCGAATCAATTAATCAAGAATGCTCTGATTACGGTAGTTAAATATTTATTATTGGTCATGAAGTAAATTGTTTAATTTATGAATTAATTCTTCGCGCTAAGAATTCCTTTATCATAATTTAATTTTTTCTTCGGCTGTAGTCGCACGTAGGGTGTCCACACCTCACATGCATTGCCACAAGGAATGATCCGGTCACCGCCGATTCCATTGTCTTCGATGAACACATTCTTCTCCACAACCAGTCAGCTGATTGATGCGTTGGTCGCAGTAATTTATTTTATTGAATACTAACCGTTTCCCATGAATTCGTCCATTTGGTATTTATGTAAGTAATTACAATAAGTATTGATTGATATAAATAAATTTTCTAAAGTAAAATATATATATATAAACTAAAAAAAACCGTTAAAAAACCGTAAACTATTAAAAAACCGTTGCATAGTTGTAAATATTTAAGCATACATAGGGACGGACAGACAGCGACAGCGACTTTGTTTTATACTATATAATGATAGAGGCCTGGGTACGGGTACAAGGCACGGGTATTTAACAAAAAATTCAAACATTGTAAGTTATCACACACATATACTCTTTTTTTGCGTCGGGTTACAAAAAGTTTATTTACCATTCATTTGGAGAAGTAGCTGTTTCGTCTAAGTTTGATAAAGTGCCGTATTATTATTTCACGCACATGTTTTTGATATCTGCTATTGTATTAAGCTCATTGTTCTCGGCCATTATCTATGTAATTTCAGTATCCATCACAAAGAAAATAGAAATGAAATGAGAAATTTCACGGTGGGTGTATGATAAAACTGAGTGGAGTCTGTTGTGTTCAGCGAGCTTGGGATAGAAGTGTGGAAGACTGCAACTTGATGAGTCTTTAAGTGTCTATTATAGGGAACGTAATAAGTAACAATACAACTGATTTACACTGGGTTTATTCACAGACAAGGTGAGCGATCGTTCACCGAAACGATCCACCCTCACAACTTCATAAGGACGCGCTGAACGTTACTATACAAGTAATATGTCTCTACTCAACATATGGCGCACTAACGGTATTGTTTAAAAATAAAGTGAGCCATGAAACGAGTGTGATTATAACGGCGTCCTCCGTCCTCCGTCCTCCGTCCTCCGCTCGCCGCGCTCGTGCTCCGTGCTCTGTACTCCGACCCACATCTCCTATATTATTCAGGCTGCTTAAGAGTAAGACTCGCGGCTTTCACTTACCGCGTTGTGTTTTATTTATTTAGCGCGGCCGGCGCCTCACCTTTACATATTAATGGCCGCCCAGAGCGGAGCTTATAAGAAAAATTATGGGAATTTTAAACCGGCAAGCGTTCATTACAATAATAATTACGGAGCCCCCGGCGGCGTTCATTGAGAGAGGTGCTTCGCTTATTACCTTTTACTCGGCGAGTTGCTCTCGTCGGGGCCGCCTTGTCGTTGATTTATTTGTTTTATTTGCGCTGCGTTAGACGGAGCTATTATATACAAGTGGTAAGGAAGAGGATATTACCTATTTACAGCTAATACAGACACCTATAGTGACATCTACAATATAAAAACTAAACAATACTTACTCGTATTTATACCTACAATATGGTCGAGCGCAGTGATGGCTGGCTCATCCGTCATACTCGTGAACGAGTGCTGCTTGTAGGGACTGGTCTGCTCTTATCACTACGACTGATTTAATCATATTGTATATTTATATTTGACCCTAATAAATTAGTGCTGGTTGGTAGTTTGTATTCACACGTTTTGACTTGTAAATGTAAACTTACAAGGATTATTTTAAAGAGCAACACACAAGTTTCTTGCTCGTTCTTCTTGTGATGAGACAGATTTCCGGATGAGCGGTAGATTAAAAAAAATGTTATGACTATTCAAAAGTGCTTAAATTATGTTTATTTGAGGATTTTCTATTCTATTCTATTCTATACTACACGAATATGATATTTTAGCAGTTTAATTTGAGACGTTTGTTCCAGTTAGTATGAACGACAACTGTTGCCGATCAAGTTACAGTACTACAAGTACTGTACTCAAGAACTGGGGACTGGTCCACGCTCCTCAGCGGATTGCAGCTGCATTAGAATGACGAGTGGGTAGTACGTGTGGCCATCATCAGCCGCGCCGCCCGCCCCCGCCCCCGCCCCCGCCCCCGCACCCGCCCCGCACGGAAATTAGTTTTGTCTTGTACTACGTTCATTTTTGTTCTTGTACCTACTTTACGTTGCTGTGCTCGCTCAACACTTGTACTACTGAAGGGAAAGGGGATTATAAGTAATGTGGAATGATGATCTTATTGCCAGCAATGTATGGTACATTGACTACTCCATTACTAATAATATACCATGTCAGGTTGACCTCCATGCGGTTCCCCCTGGAAACCATCGTGATAAATTATTGGTGAATTTGTTACGGTGGTAACTTTCTGACCTCATGTTCTTTTTATCATCCTGCACTGGTGTCCCGCCAGCGTAGATCGTTAGCGCTGGCGGATGAACCATTCCTTTATCAATCATAAAAAAACACTTGTACTTGAACTTTGTAAGTATTTTCTTGTACACAATATTCAGAACACGAATAATTAATTTATTTTAATCAACCAACACTTAAAGCGAGGTCCTTAAATTGCTATTTTGTGCATTTCACTGCAAAACACTAGCAATTATTGCATTGCTTTAAATTTTTCTGTTATCAATAAAGTTCCCTTCTACACTTACGTAATAGTAAGTTTGATACGACTGGAGTTTGTTTATTTAGGATTGTCATATTTTTAGAACACTTATACTTGTTTATATTGTAAATGCACGTAACGATTCAAAAGAAATAAAATAAAATCGAGAATACGTCGCGTGGGAGTAGTCGATTTTCATTGCTTCATTTCGAAAAAATAATGAATTGCAATAATAAATATTAGTTGTATAATAAATAAAAAACGTGCGCCCCTCACGGATCATTGATTTCTATTTTAAATAGGGAAAGTGGGTCGTGCCTGTGACCGACTTTCGGGCACTACACGGCATCGCGTCGGCCGCGCCGCGCCGCGTGCCCCACGTGCCCCACGCGGCCCACGCGCCCTACGCGCCCTATACGCCCTACGCGGCCCATGCGCTCTACGCGCTCTACGTGTCCTACGCGCCCCACGCGCACCGCCCTACCTACCTACATTCTCGTATATTGCAATAATAATTGCAGGCCGCAACAGATGACCTCTTCTTAACTTACAGCTGTCACATTGAAGTGCAATATCGTTAAATATTGCTCAATTTTATCGAAATAATATTAAGCTTTATTGCAAGTAGTAATAGGATAAGAACTCGATTGTATAGGTCTTCTTTAGTGAGCGAGTGAGTACACGGTCGGGAACTGGACATACTCCCCAAATAAGTCGGTCTTTCTTCAATAATTACATTTTTTTTTATTGATTTGTAATTTTATAGACAGTATATATCTTGAATGTGAACATGGAATAAATTTAACGGCAGCCATCAAAATCCTGATTTTTTATTGGCCATTTGTCAGCGCTCGCCAACGGCGCCGCAGGCCGGCCAGCGAGATTTAATTACACGTGTTATAATAACCGAGCCGATTGCGTCCACACGCAATGTGTGCTTGTGGGGTGATGTGTCGGCACGCGAGGGGTGCGCGGGGCCACGTGTGGCGCACTCTGCTCTGCTCCGCTCTGATCTGCTCTCACGAGTCGAGCCGCGAGTCGCGATGTTGGATGGAAGTAACTCGATTTACGAGGCGCGAAGCCTCTCGTCGCAGCAGTCGGACGCTGCGGATATTACCAGATTAGATTAGCTGTTATATGATTACAGCGCCAGGCGCCGCCTCTGTGTCGACTCATACCGCCGGATATACCGCTAAAATGATATTCTCTGAGGAGCGCACTCACTTATCACGCCAACAATATTCTTTCCAATTTCATGTTTAAGATATATTATGTGGCGACGGACGTAATGCCGGTTATGAACTCAACTTACGCAGGGTGAGAGTGAGAGTGAGAGTGCCTCATTGTTTGGCCCAACAGTTTATGAGCGCCCCGTGCCCCGCGCGTATTTATTGTTTTAGTACAAATTACAAATGAAGGTTTATAGCGCACTCGCTCACTCATCAAATTACCGACCTTGGCGAAGTAAGGCTTTATTTATCCCGGACCTTAACCTAGGTACGGGATATTTACGAGCACGACACACTGCTATTACGAGTAACATTGTGTCGCAAAAGTTTGTAAGCAAGGAAATACCATACAGAAAATAAATATATTTCTGTATTCAAAATTATTACAATCCGATAGCCCGCAGATCAGATTTGGAGATGTATGTATCAATATCATATACCTGTAGGTCACATGCAAAACGAATGAACTTTTTACTGAGAGGTAAGAAGTTATCGTACATACGACTGAATGCATCGCCAATATGTGGCTGATCCCTTTTTTATTACTCCGTACGTCCTACGTAAGGCTCCGATCCCAGCGATTCCATTCGCAGTGAAAAAAATTATCGAGTCAGGAGACCTTTATAACGCCGGACGAGTTCGCTTTTTCTACTTGAACGGGAAACGTCTTGTCGCCCGCTTAATACCAGATCAGGACAATTTGATTACTGGTATGCCTGGTAGATGTAATCTGAACAGTTTAAGTATATCGGTCCAATTATAAAACGCTTTATATGAGACTAGCTACTCGCCCCGGCTGCGCACGGGTGTAAACCTTCCTCTTCAATTAATTAAAAAGAATTGCTTCAAAATCTGTTGCGACTTTGTTTTATACTATGTAATGAAGCCTATCAAATAGTCGCATGTCCGGCACTGGTCGCTATTTTAGAGCCCGCTATTTTTCTGAAGATGTCGTCAATGCATTCAACAGTTCAGTCATTCAATGAATAGACATGGACTGTTTTCTGGATCGAAACATGTAAAATGTTCAGTCATCAGTTCAGTCATTCAATGAATCGAAACATGTAAAATGTTCAGTCATCAGTTCAGTCATTCAATGAATAGACATGGACTGTTTTCTGGATCGAAACATGTAAAATGTTCAGTCATCAGTTCAGTCATTCAATGAATAGACATGGACTGTTTTCTGGATCGAAACATGTAAAATGTTCAGTCATCAGTTCAGTCATTCAATGAATAGACATGGATTGTTTTCTGGATCGAAACATGTAAAATATTCAGTCATCAGTTCAGTCATTCAATGAATAGACATGGATTGTTTTCTGGATCGAAACATGTAAAATGTTCAGTCATCAGTTCAGTCATTCAATGAATAGACATGGATTGTTTTCTGGATCGAAACATGTAAAACGTTTTTTCTGCTCTTACTTCTTATCGCCGATTGGTTCTTCAAGTTATGTGGTGGGTCTATAGCCACTTCCGCTTTGTGATGTTTTCGACGTCATAGTGTCTTTTACTGATTCGAGGAACGCACGCAGCCATCTTCTGAGCTCAGTAAACATCTGAAGTAAACGGACAAATATTGTGAGTCAGGATATCAGGTCTAAGATACTTTTAATTTTTTTCTGTTTCGCCTTTTCTTATTTGGTATAAGATTCATTCATTCAAAAAATATAAAATGCAACATATCTTTATTCATGTAGGTCTATTACAGACTCTTATGATATGTCAAATCTACCGTCAGTTCGGAATGATTCCGAGATGAGAAGAACTGACAAGAAACAAAACAAGACAACTCGTATTCATTTCAAATAAAAGTTGTACATGTTTACAATAATACAGATTCACTTAAATTCAAATTTGGGAGAATAGAGTAAACACCAGCATATGCCATTGCAAAAGCAAATAGTCTAATCAGTGTTCGTAACCTGAACAGACCAGTCCTCACAAGCAGCACCCGTTCACGAGTCTGACGGTTGTACAACGTAGCCGTTCGTGGTCTCAGTGCTGTCATGAGTTCTTTTTGCTATGGTATAGAATAGTATTACGTTGATTTTGATCTATTTTTAAATAGAACATATACGGAAGTTGCACTTTTTGGATGCTGTATGGCGGTGTGACGCGGCGTGGAGAAGTGGTGGGTGCCCTCGACGGCGCCACTCGAACGCTGAGAGCTGGCGAGTGTCATCCACGTAATACAATACAATGAACCCCGAGCATTGTTCTCTGATGTTCGATCCTATAGTGTCATTCATATTTTGTATCCATACGTCTGGCCGTGTGAAATAAATAAAACCAAGATATTATGTTGTAGCCGTCCGTGTAACGGGATGTGATATATATAGTCACAATGTTAGTTACCATACTCCTCCGAAACGGATTGACCGATTTTTATGAATTTTATATGCATACTAGCTTTTGCCCGCGGCTTCGCTAGCGGTAATTTATCCCCTTAGGGGTGGAATATATCAAAATCCTTTCTTAGGGGGTGCCTACGTTATAGTAGCTTTATGCATGCAAAGTCTCAGCCCGATCGGTTTAAAATCGACAAAGTTTCATACAAACTTTCATCCCCTTGGGGGTAGAATTAATCAAAATCCTTTCTTAGCGGATGCCTACGTCATAACATCTACCTGCATGCCAAATTTCAGCCCGATCCGTCCAGTGGTTTGAGCTGTGCGTTGATAGATCACTATGTCAGTCACCTTTGAGTTATATATATTTAGATTCAGTATTTTTCATATATTTAAGTGATAAGGGTTGGACCCCCTAACATTTTTTATTAGTAAAAGTAACAAAGTAATTTCCTAATGTGTACATATACATATATAAAGTGTACTATTTTGAGAGACTATTAAAAGTTTTAAACGTATTTAATATTTTTAAATCAGTGTTTCAAACAGCATTGCATAATCGTTGATTACCTTAAACGCTCTCGGTGGTTTGTCTCGAGTCCTAATAAGGGTAAGTTAGTTTGAGGAAGCTACTCAAAAATCTTTTCCCCATCGGCTATTCTTACTCGAGCCGTGGCCTTGTGGCCGTCTCACCCCAGCTCACCTCAACTTTTCGATTACACTCATCAATTTGATTCATCTTCGAATCATCGCATTGCTTATCTGTTATCATTGATGTTGATTAATATTTTTGAATTATAGATGTTGTTGTCTTTTCGAATGTAGATAGTATATGTAGGTAGATCAATTTTAACGATGACTAACTAAGTCATCGTTAAAATTGATGACTGTAATTGTGATTTTGTTTGATATATGTTAATTGTATTCCAATTAGTATTTCTTCATTAGTTTTCTTGTTAAAACAAAATAGTATAGAAATATATATAATCTTTATTCAAATAAACTCATTACAAGCACTTTTGAATTGAAGAATGTGATTCATCAAGAAATGTGTACGAAACTCGTGTGTTGCTCTTTTGAATATATGATTTTTTTATATAAATAATTACACAATAACAAGTAAGAGGCATGCGATAATCAACATTGAAAACGCTGAGCACTCATTCTTAATACAATCAAATAATATTGTTAGTGCTATGAATTTTAAGATTTATCAAATGGTAAATAAACCTGTGTATGAGATGCCTGTATTAGATCAGCTATAGTGAGTTACGTACATACTCGTGTCGTATGCGATCATGTGATCGGTAACAGGGGCTCGGCATTTTACAAGGCTCAAAGAGAACGGGCGGCCGCGGCGGGTTGTACCTAGGGTTGCCAGATAGAAACTTATCAAATCCGGGACAATTCTGGGACAACGGTGTCGGGTCGCGGCCGTACTAAAAAGTATCTTGTCTTATTTTATTTTTAAACGATTTATATTTGTATTTGAAAAGGAAAATGGCATTTATTCTCAAAAATATACTTTTGTAGAAATCAAATACGTACATTGTAGGTAATTAACGCCAGTTATAATATTAAGAAAACTGAAAAACTAGGTTTTCAGTATTCGGGACAATAAAGTCTAAAATGTAAAAATTCCGGGACAATCCCGAATTTCCCGGGCATGTGGCAAGCCTGTCTGTACTGCAGGCCGACTATAATCCAATGATATCGACACATAAGGCCGGTCCACTCGCCTTTGTTTCTACGAGCACATTATTTGTCACGGACCTAACTCTAATAAGATCTAAAGTCGTTCTGCTTCCTACACGGTTGTTTGTTCATCTATTTATTATTATATATACGAGCTCTACAAAAATACTAAAATATATCTTCGTATACCGTTAACAATATAGTTTTATAGCAAGTAAACTGTTGTAAATACTTTACACGAATAGAGAATACAACATACATATACCCAATTGAATATCACACGTTGTAAAAATATGAATTAACGGCTTATATGAGTTTATATAGATTCTTATATACGTCGCTGACACAGTTGTAATTAGATATATTCTTTATTGCACTTCTTTAAAATACATTTCAAGTATATGTTACAAATTATGTTAATAAAGGAGGCCTTATCTCTAAAAGTCAACCAAGTACAGCGTGACACAGGAAGTGGTGTGTGGACAAGACTCACAGCAGTGCAAATAATACAAATAAAAAAAGTAAATTAAAAAAATTATACACGGCTGGGGGTTGTTAATGAGTTCCAACCCCTGCCGTGTATCATTTTTGAAATATGTAAAATACTTCGTCTGAACAACTAACGCCATACAAGGTGATCTTGCAAATAATCGTTTACAGAACAATAGGCGTCGTTCAATAATGATTAGGACTCGTGGAGATATTATATATATATATATACCTCGAGTGTTGATCGTGTATTATTACCAGTACATATATTGTTTCTAGAACAATTCAATACTCATAACGGTTGCCATCTAAGTCAGAGTTATGGATGTTTGTTTTCTTATTTTTAATTGTTGTTTTTGTAATGTATTTATTTTTTATTTAATACTAGCAACTTTTAGTAGTTATATTATTAAACTGAGATATCTCCTAAAGTGTTCGTGGGAAACAAATAATGTAACGGGCAATTTTGTTCCAAATTAAATACTTATAAATAACGTGTTTTTTTATGTGGATAACAATTAATTCGCAAATTAATACATTATTTTAGAAGAAATTTGATTACCACTAATAGTGAGTGAAACCTTAAAAGTTATATGGTGTGGCGGACTTTTTATTTGTAATTATTAAATATTTTTTGCGTAACTCTTACCGTTTACTCAGCGCACGCAGCGGAAGCGCTCAAAATAATACTTGGCTACAGCACTCGGGATAATGTACCTCACTAACAGTGGAAGAATTTTTAAAATCAAATCTGCTGAACCGGAGATTACCCCGAATACACAAACATAAAGTCTTTACTTCTTTATAATATATTAGCTGTTCCCGCGACTTCGTCCGCGTGGAATTTAACTTTATTTTTCTAAAATAAAAGTAGCCTAAGTTACTCCTTATTACATCAGCTACCTGCCAAAAAAGTCTGTACAAAATCGGTCCAGCCATTTCAGAGATTAGCCGGAACAAACAGACAGACAGACAATAATTGTAAAAAATGTTATTTTGGTGTATGTACCGTATTTATATTCATATGTCTGTCGTAAAAACATATTATAGTTATAGTATAGACACAGAGAAGTTAATATTACGTATAGACTAGAAAATAAATAATAATAATAAATTAGCCATAAGTATACGTGAAATATTATGTCTTAAAATATTTGGTATTTTTCTCACCTTGTTTAGCTTATTTTTTGACCAACATTTAACAATATATTGTGTGTAATTCCTTCAGTCGTATTGTGTGAAACTTTACAAACAAATAGTTTTCACCTCGTAACGATTTTATGCTCATAGTGCACATTTCATAAATCACTTCCCTGTCTTGGAATTGTGGAATGGTAGGTGTGTACGTACGTACATGTGAAAGTAAAGCAGGGAGGCAGGTACGGTACGATGTACCTACTCGTGGTAACTCCACTATATTTTACTTAGTTAACATTGTTTCAACATCGTTCTCAGCTACGTTATATTTAATATTATATTATGAAACTAGCTGTACATGAGACTTCGTCAAAATCGGTCCAGCCATTTCAGAGATTAGCAGGCACTAACACACAAACAGACAGCCAGATAAAAATGGTAGAAAATGTTATTTTGGTGTATGTACCGTATTTATATTCATATGCAAGTAGTAAAACACAATTATTTCAATATTACAAACAGACACTCAAATTTTATTTATATGTATAGATAATAATTGATTGAATGTGGTTTGCTATATCGTCAATAATATCACTTAGTGGTGATATTATTGACCACTAGAGGACAGGAAAAGAGTACGTTTGCATGTTATACGAGTGAGTGCAAGCAAATGGAGCGTTGACCGGACGCTCGCGGCCGCGGGTCACCGCACCGCCTACGCGCCTCCACAGTCCACACCAACTGAATCGCAGCCGACTGTTACATGATGCTGCACACACCCACCTGTATGATGCTGCACACACCAATCACCTCCGTCACAGCTATCGACTGCAAGTATTATACTCCGACATAATTTACAAAAGAAGCAAGCAGCAACAAACATAGTCACAATATGAATTTCTTAGATCCGTGTAGTGGTTCCGGAGTTCACTTTGCTCATAACAAAATCCGTTCTCTGTCCGTATTATATTACGTAGTGTGCGATACGTACTCTGTAAATAAGCTGGTCTATTAAAGTACGAACTTCCACAAGTACTATGTATTAATAGTACGAAACCTGTCTGTTATAGTTGTAATACTGACACTGATATTATTATATTGTTATAGTATATCTGTTATGTTATAGTGATCACAGTGACAGCGAGGCTTACATATATCACCAAGTCACATGTTCACACAATTGTATTTATAAATATTGTTTACAGGACTGTTTAAACATTTCCTAACTATTGAACACGTATCTAATATTATTATTATTATTTCTTTATATATATATTATATATAAATGATGAATGATGAGGATGGAGATATTTTAAGCGGATGACAAAAATTTGCGGAATATTCTACAAGTGTTCAATATTACAGCTTTATTTTTATTATTATTATTGTATTTATTATTTCTCAGCATAGCTGGGTTTGAAGAGACAAGGACTGGTTTTTTACCAAGTCACATTTTCTCATATTTTATTTTATTCGATAGTAATGTTAGGAATTGGATAATTATTATTATTATTATTAGTTTGCTTAATATTATCGTGTCATACATATATGATATCAGCTCTTACGAACTTGTAATTTTTTTCTGTTTAGCCTTTTGTTATTTGATATAATATTATACAACATAGCCGTTCGTGGTCTCAGTACTGTCATGACTTCTTTTTGCTCGGGTATAGCATAGTATTGTATTGATTTTGGTCTGTTTTTAAATAGAACATATACCGAGAGTTGCACTTTTTGGACGCTGTATGCAATTAATGTCTTTATACATTAAGCGAATGAATATTTCAGGGGCCCCCGAAGGACTCACAATTTTTCTCATACATTTATTCTCAAAAGATTTTTGTCGGGCACACTACACTTTTTTCACAAATTAGTAATGTTATCAGAAGGTTATCACAAGGCATATATTACGCCATTATACTGATTACTTCGCCTATTCCTATGTTCTTATACCTAATGAGCTTTATATTTACTTTCCAAAAGGGCCCCGAATTCATATGCGCCCAAGGGCCCCAGCCTAGTTTAAGACGGCGGCGGCTGTAATATTATAATATTATATTTTTATATACTTTTATAATAGTTTTCTATGAAACCTCATTCAAACACATTTTACATTAAGCTAATGAATATTTGTCAAATCAAATGGCAAGGGACGGTGCCTGGATTGGTACTCGTGCACTCCTCCACTATTGTTTAAAGTGTAACTTGTTAATTATTGTTATATTTGATTGTTAGGCAATCTTCATATACTTACTAGGTATGACGAGGCACAGTATCCATATTACTGTATATTTGTAACGTTGCTACAAATAAAATCTGTCTATATTCAACGACGATTGGAATATTTCGATTAATTTTATTTAAGGAACATTTTTGAAATAAAAACATGAGTCTATTCAATTTGTATAACAATAACTGTATAACAACAAAAACGAGCTAAATTCCAACTAAACAATAATTGATAATTGATAACGTTACAGTAATATTTCGTTTCTCAAACAAGAGATTTCAGTGACTAAGTGCACTAAGATTACATAAAACAATACTGATCGTATTTTAAGTGTTCAATATTGTTTCTGTAATATTACGGCACTTATAAAATATATGATACCGGAGACACACCAACGAACTCCATCCGACCAAACTAACGTTATACTGTTGTCTAATGGCGGCCTCGGTGCGGCGCGGTGGTCTGGTGGTTTAATACTCTGCCTTACTTCCGATGGTCGCGGGTTCGATTCCTCGCACGGCACAAACGTATTCGGCACGGTATTCGTGAGTATGATTGTTTGTATCGGTCTGTGTGTTTTCTATGTATAATATGTATGTATTTAGAAAAAAAATCTATATATTTGTATCAGTTATCTAGTACCCATAACACAAGCTTTAGCTAGCTTAACTTGGGTCTAGATGGCGCTGTGTGAATTGTCCTGAGATTATTATTATATTGTACCAATTGACATAACTGTTATTCATCATTTTATTTTAGTAATTTATTTCTTTGCATCACACGTTGCTTTACACGTGACTTTGTTTGATTTTTGAGATAAATTTACATGTCTGTCTTTGTGATATCATTACATAGTATAAAAGAAAGTCACAGTCGCTGTCTGTCCGTCCCTAGGTATGCTTAAATCTTTAAAACTACGCAACGGATTTTGAAGCGGTTTTTTAAATAGATAGAGTGCTTCAAGAGGAAGGTTTATATGTATAATACATGTACACCCGGATGAAGCCGGGGCGAGTAGCTAGTGAAAAATTCAAGGGAAATTTCATAAAGATATGTTCAGGCGTTTAGTTTTGATAAAAAGATAACAAAGCGACATGTGAATACACTTTTAATAATATCAGTATAATATAGTGTATAATACAGTGCAGTCACGTGGGTCACATATTATGTACATGTACAAGTAAGTGTATTAAACTTTGATAATGTGCACTTGAACCCTCGTTAGAACTGTACTGCAATTACTTGTTATTATGTAGACGTTTACCTACACGAGGTCGATGAACTAGTAACTATGTAATGTAATGTATTATATTTACTATTTCACGTATGTCTTTTAACTAGTCACGTGTGAAAAGCGTGAAAGTTGATAATAAGTCAAATCTAGTGCCGTGGTAGGCAGCTACATTAAAATACATTAAATAATTACAAATATTGATTTGTATGCCAAGTGTAGTATGGCGGTAGAGCGCCGTCATCTAAGTTGGACCGACTACGAGCGACTACATTACAATAACTTAAAGAGGAATTATAAATTCACTGCGACCGGACTGTCACCTTTGGTCCCTGAATTCTAAACAAGATGAGCTTCTTACAGCTTGTCAAAATTGTAACTGTCACTTTAGAGAGTGGAAGCGAAACGAGAATAGAGGGCGCACTAATGGTCCCCCTCCCCCGCACCCCCGCACCCCCGCAACCGCCGCCGCACCACCCCCAACACCGAGCGCTGTGGACCGTTGCGATTTCAAGGGATTAACTTTTTACCCCATCGCGTGAGATCAAGAATGAAACACCATTCGAACCTGTGGTTTCGGCCGAAATGTTAATTTTAGGTATACATGTACAGAAATAAACCAATAATTGTGTCTCCACAGAATACAACAACAATAATTATGACTACATACAACTCAGCTGTAAACAAACAAATTAGTTTATAATTAGTTTCTCCTCCATTTAGTCCACTTTACTTTCTCCTTATTACAGCTCCCTCTAACATACTTGTCGAACAGTCGTTCGAAGTGAATATATGAGTTAAAGAAAATCCCGGTGGTTCGGGCGAGAGACGAGCACCTAGAAACGAGCTCACTATCAGATTCTCGCAGCTTATATTTGTCAGTAGCTATAGCTATTTATAACACCCCGTGACTAATTACAATCACAGTGTTAAGGAGTAATCAAGTAATAAATAGTTATATAGTTATTTTTACTTAAGAGCGTATATATATACTCACTAAGAATACCACGTTATATGGTTATAGGATGACTGAAAGACATACTTAAATACACTGTTTGTAAATATATATTATACATGTATGTATTTATTTTCTTAATAAAACTAGAGTACATAATATGATAGAATAAAATAGTTATTACGTTAGTGCATTACTACCCCCAGCGCCCAGCAGTGTTAGTGGAGTGTGTATGTAGAAGTATGTATGCACTATATATAGATATATGTATATATACAGGATGTCCCGGAACTCAACATCAAGCCGAAACGGGGTGACAGGATTGATGGTAACCTGGTAATCATGAGAAAAATCAGAAACAAAATCTATCTCATGCAGTTTGAAAATTATTGGCCCTTAAAAAATCCTAGAGATTTGGTGAAACTGCAACCGTTTTTCAGTTATCGTGGTAAACTTTAATTATTTTTGTTTAAATACAACTTTGGAACCGTAACCCTAAATGATATTTCTAGAACCACAGTCAAATACACTCATACAATTGCCTCAACTTACTATGAATTTAACAAATAGTTAAGACTATTTGTTAAATTCATAGTTATATATATACCACAGTACAAGACACTCACAAGATACGAAACGCGCTTCGAACTCTACTCGGTACACACTATGCAAATATTTATTGCCAATCATATAATATGCATCGGCACGCTGTGAACGTACTGTATATTTGCGCACATACTATATGTATATATATATATATATATATATATATATAGACCCACGTGACGCGTGTACCCACCGAACAGAGAAGTAAGCATGTAGCTAAATATATATGAAAATTCAGTCAGTCCCTACCAAACTACTGGCTTGACGTTATAAAAGTTATTTTATGATATGAAACTCCCTCCTGCATTATAATACTGTATGTGCAGTATCGTGTCGTGGCTACCAACCCTTTACACATATATCAACTTTTAAGAATAACCTCGAACTCCAAATCGTAATTTAATAAGAGTCAATCAAGTGACCGTATGCACATGCATCACACTGCGAATTTATGTAGAGTAGAGCAGGTGTTAAATATCCCACTTTTAATATTATCTCAATATTATAATATCTATTATTTAGTTTTTAATTTAATGTTGTTAATTATAGTCAATTATTTTTGTTAATTTTAATAATGTAAATATAACTGTTTGATATTGTTCCGTTGCCTTTAGTCCATAATAAAAAAGTGATATAACTTTGGCGCCAAAATGCTGACAAAAAATAAAAAGAAAATAATATTGTACAGAGATTAAATATTGTAGAGAACTTAATAGGACATATATATTGTTATATTTATTAGTTAAATATATTAAAACATTTTTGAATTGCATGTACTTGTTGGAAGCAAGGATTTAAAGATACAAAATAAAGACGTTGTAGTTTTATAGTGATTACACTTTTCATTGTTTCAAAAGGAGTACCGTTATAAACAGCAGGTGACAGGTAACATTTTGCAGTACTATAATAACAATCGACCGTGTACGGACATGTTGCATAATGGATGGATTGGATGGATTGGATATACTTAATAACATGAAAACTTAATTGAAGTGTGGGCGAGCGCAGTGGCTCGCTTGTGGCCACGGTGCGATGACCAACACCGATTGATCGTTTTGATTCAGTCGGTGTTGTCTGTAACTAGTTTCAGGCTATGGTAATAGTTTACCATCAGATAGTCCGTGTAATACAAGCCTCTACCACCACCGAAGTTTTCTGGAAGACAGGTGTGAACTAAGGACTGTATATATTTGGGGCTGGTAAATATAATAATGTAAACACGGTAATATTGAAATAACCGTTTTTTACTACATGCATATGAATATAAATACGGTATATACACCAAAATAAGATTTTTTACAATGTCTGTCTGTTTGTCGATGTGTTTATTCCGGCTAAACTCTGAAATGGCTGGACCGATTTTGACGGGACTTTTTTTGGCAGGTAGCTGATGTAATTTGGGCTATTTTTATTTTATAAAAATCTAGTTAAATTCCACGCGGATGAAGTCGTGTGTACTGCTAGTAATATATAATTTTATGTATAAAAGTAAAACAGTTAACAGAACAAGAATGACAATGACATATAAAAACAGAAATAATATTTAAATAGGTGCGTCGTGCACAATAGGAAATGATTGACGAAATTAGGCTCTGGTTCGCGGACTATGAGGGCGCGGCGCGGGCGATGCGTCGCGCGTCGCCGCGTCGGTCGCTACGAGCGCACCAGCCTGCCAAGCTAACGCGGACGGCCGCCGGCTCCTGTACAAACAGTTGCTCGCAGCTGGCTGTGTATTTAGGCGGCTCCAAAACTCTACAGCCGACTGTTTGCAGGCCCACATTCATACTTACCCGTGTATTGTTGCTACGTAATATCATAACCCTGAACACATTGAAAATGTTCAATTACTTCATTCATCCAAACGGCTTCATAACAGATTTCATCTACATGACATATTTTATCTGTAATACTAGTAGTTTATTTTTTTTTCGAGCAATAAGTATATAATTTATACATTTATTTGTTGCGCCGGTTATAGAAAAGTTGCGAGGTAACAGATTGAGCTTGTATGGGCATGTTATGCGAAGGAATGAGGACCATGTCTTATGGAAAGTGTATAATATGAATGTGGATGGATGTAAAGGGAGGGGACGCCCTAAGAAAAGATGGATGGATAAAAGAAGAGTATGTTTAGATATGACAACCGATAGAGAGTAGTGGAAGAGAATGACATACTGCGCCGACCCCAAATAATGGGATAAAGGCAAGGCAATGATGATTTGTTCTAAAATATATTTTGAATGTAATCTAAATAGCAAACAAGTTGACAGGCCGCTTCATGGTAAGCAGTAACCGACGACGACAGTAATCGACTATTAATATAAATATATATTTTAACTAGCCACTCGCCCAGGCTTCGCACATGTATTATATAAATAAACCTTCCTCTTGAATCATTCGAGCGATTTTGTTTTATACTACGTAATGATAAGTATAGTAAGGAGCCAACAGAATATCAGCGCTGCAGATTTATCTGCAGCATTGTGCTGAGTGAAAACGCAGTCTTTTCACTTTTGCGGCACAAAAAGACACCTATATTTATTTTATTAATTCATGTTTTTTTCAGTATCTCATTATGTTATGTGTGTAAGTTGAATAAAGAATCTATCTATATAAGAACAGGCATCACGACACGTGACACCCGTGATGCCACTCATGCGTAGCCATTCCAGAGGATTAAGATGTCATGCCTCTTATTCTAAAATTTTGTTACAACCGAAACATAGACTCAACTTTAACTATAACGCCCGAGTGGATAATGAATGATTTTAGTGAATTAATGTATTAGAATTATTTGAATGTAGTAATGGTTGTGGAATGGTGGGGAAACAATAGTTGACCAAAAACAGGTGGGAGGGAAATAAGTCATTTACAAAGCAGGCCTGGTCCCGCGCCTCGGCACGGGGAACTAGGTAGGAAATGTCCCAACGATCGGAAGTGTCCCGCGTCAATTGAGTGCGTTCCGGCGACAATAACGACTCAATTTATTTCCGTACCTACTGTCGACCTGCCTCGTGGACCGTAGACCGTAGCCCGTGCACCGTAGCCGCGAGCCACTCGTCTCAATCGCGAATCGCTATGACGATGTGTCGCCTGCGACATGACACCTGCGGGGGGCCATGTGTGTCCCCAACTGGACACACAGTCGCGTCTCCAGGCGCCCCGCGGGGCTGCGCCCTGTTTAAATACATAAACCAGAGCACTCCGCACGGATCGTGCCGTGCGACCGATTTGCGAGATCATTGCGGGATAAGCCGCTAGTCTGTTGCCTCCAGTGTTTCTATTGTAAACACTATCCGGAAAATTGTCACTATATGATCAACAGGGAGTACGGTACCTTGATAATTTCAAATGATTTACTTTTATTTAGTTACTCAAACAGTTGGTTGTGTATTTAATATTTTGACTCTAATAAATTAGTGCCATTGGGTAGTTCATATTCAGACATTTAAAAATAAATTTGTAATGTTACAACAATGTTTCTCGATCATTCTTCTTGTGATGAGACAGCGTTCCGCGTGTGTGGTCGTATTGAAACTATTAAAGTTGAGTTGAATCTATTCAAATGATAAGTATGACTATCTAGGGGCCGTCCAATAATCACGTGATCTTTTTTAAAATAATTTTTAACCCCACCTCCCCCCCTCCTCCTAGGTGATACATGGTGAAGTTTAAAACTACCCCCCCTCCGCCACCCAACATCTCGTGTATTTTTAGTACCTACAAAGAATCTTAAAATTTTTGGAATATTATCGTTAAATACAGGTATAAAGTATAATGTTATTGTATTCTGAAATTAAGGACCACGATGAAAATGTCTAGACAGAAAGGTTGCAGATTGTTTCTGATTGGCATAAAATAAATACACGTGATGTCTTACCAGACCCTCCCTCCTCCCCCCTATATACTATATTTCGTGATTTTTGTCAGAACCCCTCCCCCCCCCCCCTTTAAAACCTCACTTGATTAATGGATGGCCCACATAAGAGCATCAATTTGTGGTTATTTGTATAAAGGATTTTATATACACACATTACCATACAAATTTCTCTAACTTACCCCATAATCACAATTAATCAGTGCTAATTAAAAAATTACAGCAAATTTTTGGCGGCACATTATTATTTCCTGTCTATTGAAAATTGTTATCATACATTGTCATCAATATATTTTTGCTTTTTCAGAAAAAAACATGTGTTTACAAATGTCATTAAAACACTGAACAAATACGAGTCTATAGTAGCATCGTTTACATTCCGTACGGCACTTACTAGTTCAATTTATGATATAAACGTATTCACTTTATAAGTCACTACCTACTCGCCCCGGCCTCGCCCGGGTGTACATGTATTATACCTATAAACCTTCCTCTTAAATCACTCTATCTATTTAAAAAAAATCGTTACAAAATCCGTTGCGTAGTTTTAATGATTTAAGCATACATAGAGACGGACAGACAGCGACAGCGACTTTGTTTTATACTATGTAATGATTCCTATTGTTTTCCTGATAAAATATAAATCTATTGTTTGTTAACTATCTATATGGTGTAAATCCCGGAGCCAATATGCAGGCAATACTAACTATTTAATAATAATAATTAATATAATAATGCGACAATAACGAAAACAATAACAATAATAATAATCTCAGTATAATTCACACAACGCCATCTAGACTCAACTTAAGATAGCTAGTGTTTGTGTTATGGGTACTAGATAACTGATACACATACATAGTTTTTTTTTTAGTTAAAACATACATAATATACGTAGAAAACGCCCAAACCGATACAAACAATCATACTTATGAATACAAATGTTTGAGCCGTGCGAGGAATCGAACCCGCAACGATCGAAAGTAAGGTGAGCAAACTAGAACACCAAGGACACAGGTGACAAACATATATGTATAAATATATTTAGTATTAGCTGTACCCGCGACGTCATCCGCATGGAATTTAATAAAAAGTTAATTAATTTTACTTTATTTTTCTAAAATAAAAGTAGGCTAAGTTAGTCCTTAAAAGTCCCGTCAAAATCGGTCCAGCTATTTCAAAGTTTAACCGAAACAAACAGACAGGCAGACAGACAAAAATTGTAAATAATGTTATTTATGTTGTAATGGTGTAGGTATGTACCGTATTTATATTCATATGCATGTAGTAAAAAACGGTTACTTCAATATTACAAACAGACACTGCAATTTTATTTATATGTATAGATGTATAGATATAGTAAACGGGTGTGTCCATTGTGACATCAGCCCATCATTAATGTGATATTAGTGTTTTAGTGCTATAAGTGGCGTGTGTGCAGCTCTTGGTACTGGACACGAGGACACCCGACACCCGACACCCGGCACCGGCCGGGGCGATGCGAACCGAGCGACAGCGGAAACCACACAATTTGTCGGGGTGAATGGAAACAGGGAGGAACCAGAGTGGGAGGAAAGAGGGGCAATAAATCAGACGCCTTAAATTCTCTTTAGGGACGAGATTTCTGCAGTCAGCGGACCCAGGAGAATTGTCGGCGTTGTCGCCGAGGATTACGACGCGCCCTCCCTGGTGTCGCTTTACATATTCCGGCGAACACGAACACGAACACGAACACAAACACAAGCACACGCACAAGCACACGCACACGCTTCAGATAAGTATACGTTCTTGTCCTCATTTCTGCACGTCCGCGTCGTTTTCGTTGGTTGTACCGCACGAGACCTCTCTCAACTAATGCCAACAGCCAAGCTTACAATAGTTCTTTTATATTATTCAATGAAATGCATAAAATTGCATGATACAGTTGATTAACGACTATCTATATGATGACGTAATGCAGTTTTTATTGGATTAAACTTAAATTGCACCTACAAGTTAAATTTTTGCGCACCTCCTATGAGGTTAATGTACGGATCTCTATGTACAACATATTGTTAATTACAACATTACCTGCATTTGGCAAATAGGATATTATCATTATAAATGTCTCTTTAACTCAGCTTTCGCTGGTTTTCTACGCTTTGTAGCGTATTACTATTATTATGAATATAAGAATTAATATCATTAAATGTCTCTCGCACAGCATTTAGGTGTGGAATCGAATAGTAAAGTAAGTACAGTGAATCTGTTAAACGGCGCACTCACTTCAAACGAGCAGGCAGGCAGGTAGATGTTATATTACAGGAGTTGATACCGGATACAGATACTGGTAGATGATACCAGTATATAACTCACCGCTGGTGCGGCACACTGAGTGTACTGCACGACATCGTGTGTTCATAAATTATGTGCCGAAGCTCTTAATCGACTCCAACTAAAAGTCAGTTTTAAATTCCTGTAAAACAGAATGATGAGTGACTTAGTGACTCTACTACTTACTGTACGTACAGTAGTAGAGCTGTGTATAGTTTTCTTATTTAAAAATAACTAGGTGTCACAGTGATTCATACGTCGATTAGTTTTTTCGTTATTTCGCTCTGTCATTTAGTCATAGCAGGCAGAATTTGTGGGCCCTGGGCTAAATTTTCTTAGGGGCCTACCTAATTACATTATTCAACTAAAAAAATACACCGACCAAAAACAAGCGAACAGAAATTCCCCGTTGCTTTCTATAGACGCGTGCTTGCATGGGTTGCTTGATCTCAGGTTGATTGATGAAACCAACAGGGTTTTTTAATATTCTAAATATTTTTTTATATTCTAACTATCGTTTCAGTATGGACGTGGGGTTCTTTGTATCCTCGGGGCCCGGGGCTGCAGCCCGAAAAGATCTTGGGTAGATCCGCCCCTGATAGCAAAGGAAAAAGGAAAGAAAAATGTTATATCTGGCTAATCATATATGTATTTTTTGTTTTAAATTTGTATTTGAATTTATAGTTGTTTTATATTGTACATTCTTTTTATATACTTCAACCTCTGTTGTCAATACTCTCTGAATATATTTTCTCCGTATATCTAGTCTTTTATCGTTCTACCGATTCACAAATAAAATACAACTATTACAAAAATATATTTACTTGGCCCTTATAAATTAATTATGTAATAAGTAAATAACATTCACAATATAATAAATTTAGTTTTATAATTAATGATTTAAGAAATACAACTGCCACCAAATTGGTTACCACTCATCTCTGTGTCAAGGTCTCTCTACAGTATTAGTGTATACGTGTTCTCAATCTAGGAGTCAGTGAGTACAGTAGTACTGGCGCATGGCGGCGCGGCGGCTGCTGGTGTGGACGGTCGGTGGTGTGGTCGCCGTGACCGTCCGCTGCACGCGGAGTACAGTTGTACGCGGCCCGATGTAGGTCAGGGGCGGGTCGCGGCCGCGGACACCCCAGCACCAGCTACACGCTGCGGCTGCGGCGCGCGGGGTGCGGGGGCGGGGGGCGGGGGTGCGGGGGTGGGTGACACGGCCGGGGGTGGGGGGAGGATATCCGCAGCTTCCGCGACATAGCAGCGACACCCCCGGAAATGATAGAAAACCAGCGAGAGCGCGTTATCCTTCCCACCTTAGCCTTGACTCTTAAACCATTGAATATATAAAAATATATAGCGGCCACGTCCCGCGTGTGTAATTAGTTGCAATCTATACATATAAATAAAATTAGAGTGCCTGTTTGTAATATTGAAATAATCTTTTTACTACATGCATATGAACATAAAAACGGTACATACACCAAAATAATATTTTTTACAATTTTTATCTATCTGTCTGTCTGTCTGTCTGCCTGTTTGTTCCGGCTAATCTGTGAAATGGCTGGACCGATTTTAACGGGACTTTTATTGGCAAGTAGTTGATGTAATAAGGAATAACTTAGGCTACTTTTATTTTAGAAAAATAAAGGACGAAGACGCCTGAACCGCAAGTAGTAATTGTAATACAATTTATTATATTCTATTTTAATATTTTTGATAATGGTAACAATTTTATTTATTATTAAACTTCACAAAACAAATTAATTGATTTAAAATGAGAGCTGATTAAGAAGGATTAGCCATGAGTATTAGCAATAATCCACTACAATTTTATTATCATAAAATTTAATTCCCAGTTAACTAGTATATGATATTTGTTAACCGGCTAGTACCTACGAATATCTGCACTTGTATTTATTACGACTAGAGGGTGCGTGTGTGCGCGGGCCTCAAGAGGCCCGCGAGGCGTTGTCGTTGATTTTTTTTGTGAAGACGGTTTTCTTTTCGAATAGACTTAGTTGGCAAGTAGAGTTGTCTGTTTTGATACGATTAGGTGACTTCCTATTGTAACAGTGAATTTTTGTTTCACGTGTACCATCCTGTGGCGAAACTTTGTATTGTAATGGTCACAATACGAAACCTAACCTAACTTACCTTTCTGTATACTATATTAGTCTGGGGTCAAAGTTTTTAATGTAGAGATCATAATACGAAACCTAACCTAACCTACCTTTTTGTTTACTATATTATTCTGAGGGCATAATTTCTACTGTAAGAGTCGCAATACAAAACCTAACCTAACCTACCTTTCTATATACCATTTCGACCTGTGCCTTTAATTTTTATTGCAATGGGCACAATACAAAACCTCACATTACCTACCTTTCTGTATACTATATTAATTTGGGTTCACAGTTTTTAATGTAGAAATCATAATACAAAACCTAAACTAAGCTACCTTTTTGTTTACTATACCATTCTATATACCATTTCGACTTTTTATTTTTTTTTATTTTGACTTAGCTACCCGGGTGACAAAAACATTTCGTCCATACATTGTCAACTTCTTCTAATAGTTTACTATGAAAACCGTTGTAACAACTTACATCGGTTTTCATAGTAAAGTTTTCCAAACAATTTTGATAAAAGCCTTAGGGTTATTATTTATCGTAGGTAAAGGACCTATGATAAATAATAACCACTCAACACTCTTTTAATTAAAATATCATAAATATTAAAATCGGAGAAAGTTTTTAGCGCTGGCAATACTAAGATTCAATGCCATCCCATAAAAGCGGACTCGCTGCATGGTTACCATGTACCAAAATAAAAAAATCTTCCAAATTTTGTTCAAAGTCAACCTCGGCGGCCATCTTGGATTTTTCCATTTTGATACTTCTGACGTATATATTACATGACGACAGATATATTTCGTCCATATATTGTACAGAGACACGGTCCTTTTAAAATATTCGGTCGGTTCCTTAGTAAATATTACTTTCTACGAAAATCTATGCATGGTGTTGCCCCCTAATTTTACAAAAAATTGCATAAAACTATAAAGATGAGATTTATTATAGATACCCGTCACTTTTATGTTAAAATGTCGGAAAAAAATTTCCCACATTTAAGGTTTGCAAAATTACCCAAAAATCGGGGAAAATTTGTAGCCTATATAATACTTCACGTCTTTGCTCCATAGAAGTAACTTGCTGTAAGGAATAAAATACTACCCCAAAAATGAGTTTTAAAACGTCCCTAAACTTGTCATCGGGAATAAAGTACCCTAACTCGGCCGCCATCTTGAATGATTCCTTTTTAAATAGTTTTAACATATACATCTTCAGGTGAGAAACATTTCGTCCATACATTGTACAGAGCCAAGGTAACTCCTTCTAGTAGTTCCTGAGTACCGTTTACAATGGAAATCGATGTATGGTGTTGCCAGCTCATTTTGACAAAAGCCACCTAAGACCCCTTGGGGATTATTTTTGACAGATCGGCATCATTGTTTGGTCTAAAATGATGAAACAAAAATCCCACGGTTTTTTACTTCTCTCCGATATTACCCTAAAATCGGGGAAAATTTTTAGACCAGGTAGTGCTTCGTACCTTGTTTCCACTGCTCCATAAAAGTCAACTCGCTGCAGTGACAATGAGTACCTGAAAACTGAATTTAAAAAAGTACCCTAACTCAGCCGTCATCTTGGACTTCTTGGATTTTTACTTCTTAATACTTTTGACGTATTCACCCTAGTAACAGAAACTTTTCGTCCATACATTATGTAGAGCCTCGGTGACTTCTTCTTGTACTATTCCCTAAGAAAACTGATCTAAGGTGTTGCCAACTAATTCTGACAAAAACCACGAAAAACCCATAAGGGGATGATTTTTGACAGATATCCATCATTATTTTGTTTGATATACAGAAAAACAAAATTCCCACTTTTTGGACTTGTCTTCTAAATTACCCCAGAATCGGGGTAAATTTTCATACCATTTTTCCTTTTTCATCCATATATTGTACAGAGACACGATCCTTCTAGTGGGTCCTTAGTAAATATTACTCTTTACGAAAATCGATGCATGGTGTTGCCAACTAATTTTACAAAAAATCGCATAAAACTATTAAGGTGAGATTTATTATAGATCCCAGTCACTCTTATGTTAGAATGTAGAAAAAAAAAATTCCCACATTTTGGGTTTGCAAAATTACCCAAAAATCGGGGAAAATTTGTAGCCTAGATAATATTTCGAACCGAAATCTACCATGGCTCAATAAAGGTCGACTCGCTGCAGGGAAGCCAGGTACCCCAAAATATATTCCTAAATTTATCATCAGAGATAAAATAGTTAAACTCGGCCACCATCTTGGATTTTTCATTTTTGAATATTTTTAACTTATCCACTTTGGTGACAGAAACATTTTGTCCATACATTGTGCAGAGCTAAGGTGACTCCTTCTAGTAGTTCCTTAGTACTGTTTACTATGAAAATTAGTTAATACTTCGCACCGAGAGTTTCCATTCCTCAATACAAGTCAATTCGTTGCAGGGATGATAGGTACCAAAAACTGAATTTTAAAAAGTTCTTAAAATTGTCGTCATAGATAAAGTATCCTAATTCGGCCGCCATCTTGGATTTTTTCTTTTTAAATACTTTTAACATATACACTGGTGATAGAAACATTTCATCCATATACTGTACAGAGCCCAGGTTACATACACCTAGGAGTTCCTTAGTACGGTTTACTATGAAAATCGATGTATGGTGTTGCCAGGAGATTTTGACAAAAACCACCTAGGGCCCTTTGAGGGATAATTTTGGAACAATGCTCATCACTGTTTTGTTCAAATTGACGAAAAAAAATTCCACGTTTTTTTACTTTTCTTCGAAATTACCCCAAAATCGGGAAAATTTTTTGGACCAGGTAATATTTCCCACCGAGAATTTCCATTGCTCTATAGAAGTCAACTCGCTGCAAGGTTTAGTGGCACCCCAAAATTGAATTTTTAAAAGTCCCTAAAAATGTCAACATAAATTAAGTACCCTAACTCGGCCGCCATCTTAGATTTTTACTTTTTAATACTTTTGACGTATTCACCTTAGTGACAGAAACATTTCGTTCATACATTGTATAGAGCCTCGGTGACTCCTTCTAGTACTATTCTCTAAGAATACTGATGTAAGGTGTTGCCAGATAATTCTGATAAAAACCACCTAAAATCAATAGGGGGATTGTTTTTGACAGATTTTCATCATTCTTTTGTTTGAAATATCGAAAAAAATTTTTCCCACTTTTTAGGACCTATCTCAACAATTACCCTAAAATCGGGGAAAATTTTTATACCAGGTAATACTTTGTATTGAGACACATCATCTCTCCATAGAAGTCGACTGGCTGTGGGGTTGCCAAGTGTCCTAAAACTACATTTACAAATATCCCAATTTTTCTCCGAAAAGCAAAACTCCCCTATCTCTGCCGCCATCTTGGATTTCTAAAATTTCATAATTTTCCCTAGAGGCCGGGTCCTTCGGCTATCCGACGCCGTACAGTGCGTTGAGCTAGCATACTCGTAGGTACCCTATCAATTTCAGTTTTTGAAGCTAGACCTCAATTTCAAAATTTGTCCGATGATGTATGGGTGTTGCCAGCAAATTCTGAAAAAATCCACCTAAAACCCTTCAGGGGACGATTTGTGGTAGACCAAAACGAGTTCTTCATTTAAAATGTCAAAAAAAAATTTTCCCACTTTATGGGACTTTTTTCCAAAATTAACCCAAAATCGGGGAAATTTTTTAGGCTGGATAAACCTTCCTGCTGAGAGTTATCCAAGTCCGTAGGAAGAGACAAGCTTCGAGGTTGCCATGTGCAGCAAAAACGCGATTGAAAATATCTCAAAATTTTTCGAAAAACTAAATCTCCCATAGCTTGGCCGCCATCTTGGATTTCTGAAATTTCATAATTTTCCCTAGAGGCCGGGTCTTTCAGCCTCCCAATGCCCTACAATAGGGATCGGTAGCATCCCCGCAAGTACCCTAGGAATTTCAGTTTTTGGAGAGACACCCCAATTTCTATTTTGGTCAAACCATGTATGGGTGTTGCCAGCAAATTTCAACAAAACCCACCTAAAACCCTTTAGGGGATGTTTCTCGATAGGCCTTGATGCCTCTTTTGTCAAAAATGCCGAAAAAATTTTTTCCCACTTTTTGGGACATTTCTCCCAAATTACCCCAAATTCGGAAATTCTTTTTAGCGCTGGCAATACTTCTTACCGAGACCCATCATTGCCCCATAGAAGCCGACTCGCTGCGGGGTTGCCCTATATCTAAAAAATGATTTTGAAAATAATCCGGATTTTTAGGACCAAATTCACACGCCCCCAACTCGTCGGCCATCTTGGATTTTCGAAATTTCATAATTTTCCCTAGAGGTCGGGTCCTTCGAGTTTCCTATGCCCTACAACCGGTGTCGCCAGCACCCCCGCAACTACCCTGGGAATTTCGGTTTTTGAAATCCTAGAAAATTTTCAACCAGTTTTTGGCAATTTTTTCACCGCCATCTTGGATTTTAATTTTTTGTTTTTACGCCATATTCTGGGTCCCGCCGAGACGTGCCAAATCACTCTTTGAACGGAATCGATCCGAGCGAAACTGTAAAAGTTAGCCGCCATCTTTGTCCGCCATCTTGGATTTTCCCAAATTTCGGAATTTTCTCGTGGTCACCCTAGCCAAAGGAACATTTCCCCCATACATCGTCTCGACCCCCGGACGCTCCTTCTGGGAGAACAACTATGTCAATCAGTGAGTGAGTCACCGTAATGCAGCTTTATATATTATAGATAATTTATTAAGATAATTTAAGATACCAACTGATATATTGGAATTACTAAGGGTAATTCCAATATATCAGTTGGTATCTTAATAAATTCAAAACATCTGTTAAATCATATTTACTGAACAAAGCCTACTCACTAAACGATTACTTCAATGACGACCACATCGCTTTACTTCCGGTGGTCGCGGGTTGTATATTGCTATATTTTTTTAATAGACAATAACGGAATGGTGCACCCTCCTGCGCTAACGGTTTACGCTGGCGGGGTACCAGTGCAGCATGATAGGTTGAGAATGACAGTTAGGCCATCGTGACAAATTAATTAGGAATTTATCAGGATAGTCCAGGACCAGAACCGCTTGGAGGTCATCCTGACAAGGTATATTGTTAGCAATGGGGTCATAAATCCACATTACTAACAGCCACGTTTCCCCCCTGTACTTCTATATTAACAGTGCACAGCACAGTGCACATCTCTCCTCGCCACGTATTTAAGCCGCCTAAAAGCTTACTTTATAAGATTTTGTATAGCGTGAGATAAAGGAATAGACTTATAGGTCATCTAGACGAAGACATCATAAATATACATATAAAGGTATTTTTAATAAATACTGTGTAATGTTGATAGTGCACTGATAATGCTCGGTCGGAGGGCGGGGCGGGGCGGGGCGGGGCGCGGGGTTAGGGCCTCGGGGACGGACGGAGGTGTCGGCGACGATAAACGGCCCTTGGACCATGTTATGACACTTGAGATTACCGGCCGAAGGTTTATCTGTAGCGTGTAATGCGCCCGGAAACTCTATATCTGTCCATATAGTGTTACAACTCGGCCGCCTCTAGCACGCAGCGAGCACCGCCCGCCCGCCCTACCGCCCTACAGGACGGAGAGAGCACCACGAGACCTGAACACTGGCTAATGCCCGTCCGTCCCATCTGGATTGAAATTATTATCGTGAATACATTAATTGGTTACAAAGTTTTATCAGTAATGTCTTCCGGATCACACGGACGATGTAAAAATTAGTTCATGCATTTGAATTTTTAAGATAGTCCGTTTACTATTAACACATTAGACGCCATGTGTATCTTTTTTTCACACAGTATTTGAAACACTGTGTATGTATTCAAAAGTATGCACTTCTCTCTACTTAGTAAACGCGCCGTGCATCCTTTAGGAACACGTTCACTATACACAAACTAAAGCACTCGCCTGTCGCATTTTTTCGACGTAAATGGTCTGAAAAACTTATAGATTTTTTTAAACGGTGTCTTAGGTTCTGTCACTGAGAGTGTTAAGGATCATAACGTAAAGATTAAGAAGCAACAAACGAGCAAAGCAAATTTTCATATTTGTAATATACATTCAAGTATCAATAAATAAGTAAAATAAAGTAAAATTCTAAACGTAAATGCAATATCATATAGATATAGTGATTACGGTGCACCGTTCTATCTACTTACGCGAAAGGCGGGGAAACTGGGTGATCGGCGGCGGCTCTAGCGCCATGATTCCATTAGGCTATATTCGAGTGGTATCGAGAAAAGCCAATAACAGTCAACAGATACGACGCTCGGGAAGAATAAAGCGCCCGGTGGCGGCCGAGGCGATATATTGTAGGCTGTAGCACACAATAGCGCGTTATCATATCACACTCCGCCTCTGCCATCTTTACATCTGAATGCAGCCTTCAATGAATGGCGATTACGCTGCAAATCTCATCATCAAAGACAGAGTTTGACGCCACTATTGTTAAGTATAGTCACGTGTATATTACGTATAAAAAATTGAATTATTTATATATTGGTCAGTTTTCTTGTTCTGTAATTCATATTCGATTTATAATAATTTTCATCTACACATACAACCTTAATACATGCAGATTACAGATGTCTTTTAATAATTAAATGTTTATTTGAAAGTAACTTCCGCCCGCTGGCCGGCCCGGAAGCTAGTTTGCTCGGATGTATTAGTGAAGAATATGGGATCAAAGATTCACTTCACGGTACGATTTTGTAATTAAATAAAACACATTATGGCAATAATTTATAATCATCACCGAATCGAATAATCAGTAACAGCTAAATGTATAGGAAACTGAACAAATTAACTTCAATTTATCAATGGCTGATATATATTGAAGTGAAAAATTGGGTTAAAAATTCACTATTACATAAATTATTGACAGACAGACAGACAGATAAAAGTGAACGTTTCTGTAACATGAAGGCTTACATGACAGGTGCATATACATATGTATAACTTGCTCTATTCTCCCAAATTTGAATTTAAAAATGGCTGTGTACTATTGTAAGCATGGATAACATTTATTTGAAAAGAATACGAGCTGAGTTTCTTGTCAGTTCTTCTCATCTCGAAATCATTCCGAACTGACGGTAGATTTGATATATCATAAGTCTGTAATAGACCTACATGAATAGAGATATTTTGAATTTGAATTTTAATTAATTATATACACTTGTTCACATACATGTACATGGAGTGACTGAGGTGATAGTGGCGTGGAGGCCGGTGGAGGCCGGTGGAGGCCGGTGGAGGCCGGTGGAGGCCGGTGGAGGCCGGTGGAGGTCGCGGGGTCACCTCCTACGTCTACGTCCTGCGTCCTACGTCCTACGTCCAGATGCACAATGAATTTGTTCCGCTTCATTAGCGGATACCTCCACTTGCGAGCGTCGCGTCATCTGCTGTTATTGGAATTTTCCATCGCCTCACCGCAAGTCAATGAGATTGTTCTCAAAGCGAGCACATCGGACTACCGTCTGTTTAGTATATCATGTCTCCGTCTGCTGCAGCTGCCTACACACTATATATGAATTTAAAGCAAGTGTGTAATATACATTATGTATACATATAAATAGAATTGAAGTGTTTGTTTGTAATATGGAAATAACCGTTTTTAACTACATGCATATATATTTACAATTTCTGTCTGTCTGTCTGTTTGTTCCGGCTAATCTCAGAAATGGCTGGACCTTTTTTGACAGGTAGTTGATGTAATAAGGAGTAACTTATAATACTTTTATTTTATACAAATTCTTTTATTTTAGAAAAATAACGTTAATATCCACTACAGCTAGTTTTATATATATATAACTGCAATCGTGTTTTTTTTTGGATGATAATGGAATGATCCACCCGCCTGCGCTAACGGTTTACGATGGAGGGGCACCAGTGCAGGATGATAAGATGAGCATGATGTCAGGTCAGTTAGCACATCGTGACATATTCACTAGGAATTTATGACGATAGTTTCCAGGGGAACCGCGTGGAGGTCAACCCGACATGGTACATTGCTAGTAATGGAGTCAACAGTCCACATTACTAACAATCCCCTTCCCCCCACTGCACTCGTGTCATGATCCGCCTCCTTCAATCTTCCATACGTGATCATTATTTTCACTCACGAAAAAGAAATCATCTTGATTATATATTTTATGGTAAGCATCAGTCCGGCCGTATAAATGGATACTCAAGATGCAATGGCTGATACATAAATTATTATTATCAGGAAGCGGCACGTCTGCAGGATGTGGGCCGTTCGATTAGCGTAGCGGATATCGGATGCTCGATATGAAGCAAGTTTTAATTGATAGCGCGCGAGGAAATTACTCGGAGGGCAAGTGACGCCGCGCAACGACCGCACCACGACCCACACATACAGACATACACACCACCGCTCGCACCCCGCCACAGACATCTGATTATTATATTTGTCACTTGCATGCACCCAACTGACATCTATTATTATATTGTTATCGTTGGTCACTGAACGCTTTCACACAAACTAAAATATACTTGGAATGAGAAGAAGAATACACTAATTGAAAATAAAGCTCTAGGTATGATGGAATCTATATATTTTTTATATACATTATTAGTTTATCAGGTTGTGTAAACTAGGAATAAATTCTGATGGCCTCTATCCGAACACTCGTGAATGTATTATGAAGCCTGATGGTGAGTGTCAATTGCCGACGGTGGGTTGAGGAGCTGGACCAAATCAAACAGCAGACCCAAAAACAGTGTTATTTGTAGTATGTAGGTATAACACAATATTTATGTGTTTTATACTATTGAAAATTATTAACTAGTAATTTTCAATAGTAAGTGATCAATGAATTTGAGATCACAATGATCAACTCATTGTGTTGGAGTATAATAGCGACATTATAGTGAGAGTGAGTGTTAAATTATAAGTTAAGTGTCGTATATCATCGAACACATGTGTGAGTGTTCGTTTGTTGCAGGTAATATTTATATGTTGCTATGGTATGTTGTAATAATTTTTCATATTACATATATTGTTACTATACGTTGTTTTAGTGATAGTAAAATGTTTTTATCTGTAAACTAGCTCTTAATTACTAATATAGGTATAAAAATTTACAACAAAATACCAAAGGATATACTGGAATTACCATTAAAAAAATTCAAAACATCTGTTAAATAATATTTACTGAGCAAAGCCTATTATTCACTAAACGATTACTTGAATGACGAGCGTGCATGGCAATAGTTGTTCATGCACGGGATTTTCATTTAATGTTAGACATAGACACCTATATAAATATACATTGTAAATAAACTGACTTTAAAAAAAAACTAAGAAATTCAATTGAGTTTCTTGCCAGTTCTTCTCAAGTGGATCTACATACTGAAATGGATGGTAGGGAAAAAATTATAATATAAAATTTGACGTTCATATGCGGCTAAAATGTCCAACATGAATAAATGATTTTTTACTTTTAATTTCAATTTCAATGGACTACTGAAGTAGTAGCAAAAATTTTTTAAAATATTGTCAGATATAATTTTTGTGAGATTATTTTATTACAAACGAGGAAAAAGAGAACTGTTTCGTTTGTAATGACAATTAAGTAATTATCGTTGTGGTTGGCAGTATCCAAAATAAGTTGAAACAATTACATAACCTTCTTAGCTACCCACCCGGCTTCGCAGAAATACCAGCTGGACTTATTTAGACTGATAAGTAACCAAGTCACATTTATTACACCTTATAATCATATTATCTGACGGCCTCCGTGCTCTAGCGGATTAGCGCACCGCCTTACTTCCAATGTCGCGGGTTCGAGTCCTATTTTAAGTAACTATTTGTACTTTTGACTGTGTATAATTGTTTGTATTGGTCTTGGCGTTTTTTTTTATGTAATTTAGGTATGTATTTTTAAAAAATGTGTTTAGGTATTTGTATCAGTTGTCTAGTAGTTTGTAAAATTGACCGAGAAACTGTGCTTAATTATGGAAAACTTTTATTTAAATATTTACAATGTGTGCTACATTATAAATATTTATATAAATTCCTCACTTCGTGGTTTAGTAGTTGTACAAACTGTTCGTAATACGTGGCACAGCTAGAAGTCCTGTGGGAGATGCAGGCTTCCTTTTTACCGTTTTATTTGTCCGGAATCATGACAATCGGTATCTACACTGTGAACTGAGAACTTTTTGAGGATGTCGTTCACGTACCGTAACTTATCGCAAAATATAGTGAAACCGTAACACTTGTCTATGAACTAAATTTCAAATAGTCTGCGCGTAGTATAGAATCAATGAAGTGAACGGTCGGTGATAAGTTTGATAGTGATGCGTAAGTATGGTTATAGATATGGTATTATCGGGATGGTGTTGTAATTTGTTTGTCAGCAACGTGCGCGGTGTTAGTCGTGGAGTGTGTGCTCGGCGAGTGGCGAGCGGTGGTGCGTGCGCCGGTGGGCGGGGGCGGCGGTGGCGGCGGCGGCGGCGGCGGCGGCAGTCGTCGGCGCGCCCGCCCGCCGCCCTGCCGCCTGCCGCCTGCCGCCTGCCGCCTGCCGCCGCTGACATGCCGCGCGGCCGCCCGTGACGAGAGCCGCGCCGACAGCGAGCACTGCCAGCACCGGACCGCGCCGCGCCGCGCCGCGCCGCGCCGCTCGCGCCCTAGCGCAGCCCGCACGAGGCGATGTCCGCTGGCGGCGCGGGTGCCGCCGCCTGAGAGCCGACCGTCCGCAGCCCGCCGCCGGTGTGTTGTTTGTTTTGTGGACGTCGCTCACCAGAGCAGCCGCGAGTGTGCCGCCGCGCTCCTGCTCCTGCTCACTGCCGGCCAGTGAATGTAGCATTACGTTTCATTATACCTGGGAACTGCAGGCAAGATAATATTGTATATACCTAATTTAAAGTGCGTGAGACAAATGTTTAGCTGCCGATTGTCACTTCGATCAATTTACACACACGTTGGAAAGTTTTTATAATTATTTCTAGTTTCATTTATATTATATTTCTTACCAGTATTATAGATATTAGCAATACTAAAATTTACAATAAACTATTTAATTATAATTGTTTTTGTTGTAAATATATTCAGACAGAAAACTTTTTTATTGTTCTAAATTTATATTTATCGTTAGACGTATGAATTTAATAAAAATAAAATATATAACCAGGTAGTTGTATATTTACAGTAGTTGAAGTGTGTCACTTTAGAAAGCGAGTGATTGTTAGGTATTGTCGTCTTCACTCGACTGCAGCTGCATTTGCTTGCAGCTAACAGTGGACTAGTAGGTACAGTATCTACTTACGATTATGTATTATTATTGGTTATTAATTCTCGTCTGGAAACTAATACATTTATTATACATTAAATGTTTCAAAGTATGACACACTGGCGGGATATTTGTCACGCTGCACGTAATGTAAATAATACACGTGACCAAACGATGCCCTGTACTCGTAATGTCCTCTACGTCCAGTACTGGATCCTGACTAATAGCGCACGTTCACAATCGTTCGTATAGTACACAGAGGCCGGTCATACACTGTTTGTTACACTGCTATACATAATATAAATAATAAAGTATTTCATACAATGTAAATGATAAATGTTAAATGCAGACTGTGCCCGCAGCCTTACACCTCACTCCCTCACTGATACTCAGTTGATAACATAATATTACATTCTGATACTCAGTTGATAACATTACTATGTGGAGTAGGTACCAGAGTTATCTCTCGCTACAACACGCACCTACTCGTACATCATATAAATTTATTCAAGATTCATTGTCGGAGACAGTGATCGATGGTTTATTTCTATCGACTTTCTCTGAGCCACTAGCCGATATAATATAGCAGCAATAAAATGTTACGTCCTCGGTGGGTAGGTAGGTAGGCACTCCAAATTGGCTGCCGACGTGGCCATTGAGAATAAAGTTTCTTTCTCGAAGTTTGTTCCGTGTCTTTTAACTCGTTTTACGAGCTCAACTGGTCTACGTTCCGAGTACTCCAATACCGTACAATTATATTAATAGACTAGAGTGAAAATGAAAATAATTATTGTAATCAGTACATTTGGTGTATAGCTTACTGGTATGTTGATGATACGCGTGTACATAACTATGTCAATACGGGAGCAGCTTCCATTCAAGAGACGTGACCTTGTCTCACCTCGCCACACCACGCCCAGTTTCAAATACTTGGAGACAGTTTGAACTTTACATAGTTGAGCATCGTGCATATTGTTCTCCCGGTTGACGTCTTCTTTATCAATTGACTAGTTGGACTCATTATCATTACATTGATAGTTTCCGTCTGTTTGTGAGGATCCATGTGCGGTTGCGTGTTGCAGCCGCAGCAGTGTTTACTGCCTCGTTGTAGTTTGCCGTTCATACTGAAGTGAGTGTCACTGCTCTCATTGTGACCCGTTGTCGGCGCACCTCTTTGACAATTACACAATGAAGTCGTTTGTTTAATGCGTTTTTATTTCAGTTGTACTATATTGGAAAGTTTAATAATAATCTATACACATAAATAAAATTGTAGTGTCTGTTTGTAATACTGAAATAACCGTTTTTTACTACATGCATATAAATATAAATACGATACATATACCAAAATAATTTTTGCATTTTTTGTCTGTCTATCTGTCTGTCTGTTTGTTCCGACAAATCTCTGAAATGGCTGTACCGATGACGGGACTTTTTTTGGAAGGTAGCTGATGTAATAAGGAGTAACTTAGGCTACTTTTATTTTAGAAAAATAAAATTAAATTCCACTCGGACGAAGTCGTGGGAACAGCTGTTAAAAATAATAATAATATTTATGATGTTTACTACTCTTTTATACACTAAATTAATTAATTATAACTCTAAATTAGTATAGATTATGTTTATCATTGGCACACATTGATTGTATTGTTATTTTAAATATCATGTACCAATAACGAACAAAAAACATGAAATGTGAATTACGTGTTAGACGACCTGTTTATTAACACAGATAATATAATATAAATTATTATGAAACGGAAACAATGTAGCTAACGTATCAGTCAGAAAAGGAATAAAACATACAGCCGACAAATAAATATTTTTCATCCATTTATTTATTTGTTTCAGGCAACATAATATTATTTATATAACAATACTAGATGTGCCCGCGGTGAAACCACGTGTTAAATATCAATAAAAATTATAGCCTGTAGGCGACGCTCTACGTTCTCAAAATATTTTATATTATTTTTTATATGTTGTGTGTGAAAGAGTAACAAACATCCATACTTCCAAACTTTCGCATTTATAATATTATAAAGATTATGATTGGTTCATTATATAAATCTATACCTTAAGGACTAACATATTTGTATAGAAAGTGAACATAAATGAAAGTAACGTGTGACATGGTTCCACCAGAGGCCTGTGTCGGCCGTTAATGCCAGGCGACTCTCACACACCCCACTGAGTACTCGATGCACTAAACCTATGTCCAACCAAACAATATTCACTTACTTATAAGTAACAACAACCTCGGAGACTAGTGTCCCCATAGCTAGCAATGTACCATGTTAGGTCGACCTCCACGCGGTTTCCCCCTGGAAACCATCGTGGTTAATTCCTAGTTATTTAATCACGATCGGCAAACTGACCTGACCTTTTCATCTTTTCATCTTATCATCCTGCACTGGTGCCCCGCCAGCGTAACCCGTTAGCGCAGGCGGGTGCACCATTCCATTATCATACATGGAAAAAAAACAACAACCCCGTACCCAGTACAGTAGTCGTATGCCGCATATTGTTTTTCATAAATATTTAATTCTAGTTCAGGTCAAATTTATTTATTTAAATGGGTTCATGAGTACGAGGATCTTTGCAAAATGTAACATTATTATAACTTTTGTTAGTACAATGTTATCCAACTAAAAGCGGAGCGCAGGAATCTAAGGCTGTATTTCACCAATCATAGTATAAACACGTTCAAGGAAACCGAGTTCAGCGTGAACTAGATTAGAAAAACAACGATGTTGATCTCGTTTTATTTTAAATGGAATTCACCAGCGTTGTACAGATCGCGTTTACCAAATGAAGTTTAAGTTTTCATTCGTTCACAGTGTTACACGCTCATAAAATAATATTTGACGTAATGCGTAATTTAAGTGACATAATTTTAAGAAATATTTGTAATTCAATCATGTGATAATTAGGATAAGTTTTTTAGCTTTTCATGTAATAAGTACTGAAGACGTCCGCGCCGCGATATTCAGACAGCCCAAAAACCTCGAAATGAAACACCACATACGAGGGAAAGAGTATAATGATATCAAAAAATGGTGTTACAAAATACTGAATAATAAAATTTTACAATTGTGTATATCAATCGATGAAAACGAAATAATATCGAGTTTCAGAAATCTAACAGCGCCATCTAGTATTCATTTCGGAACTAAATTACGTAAACAACATTTGCATTCTACAGATAATCATTGTGAGATATATAACTTATTTGCTACATTATTTTTATACTAACAGTACTATTTAATTATACAGATACTATATTTATAATTAATACATACTAGATATAGTGGCGCCCTCAACATTCCGCCCACCAAGAACATGTGTTCTTCCAACAACAGACCGTGCAATGTATATCTAAATTTTAATGAATATCTTTATGAAACATAAGGGTCTATTGGAAGGCGACATATCTTGATGAGTGGACGCTTAATTACAGAATTTCTACATCTTAAACTAACAACACGAATCAAACCGTCGTCTCCTGGATGTACATCAATGATTCTAAAGGGACCACTTCCCGGGTGGTAAATTTTCGTCCTTTACAATAACGAGACTATTTTAATATATATGTGTCTTTTTGTCCATTTATTTATTTCAAATATTCGCGAGTCCATCTGTCCCAAAAATGTTGTACCATTCTCTGTACTAACTGCCAACGATTTAAACGGTTTATATTATCTGCGATGTACGATCTTTCCGGAACTATAATAGGTGGTACTCCTATCAAAAAATGACCAGGTGTTAGAGGTTGTAAATCATTAATATCATCACTAATTGGCGAAATGGGTCGAGAATTTAAGCAGGCTTCAACTTGAGCCGTAACCGTAGCCATCTCCTCATAAGTTAATGTGGTATTGCCAAGAATCCTCTTCAGGTGAAATTTAATTTCCCATATGCCTCCGAAATGGGGCGCATTTGTGTGTGCCATCTCTAGCAAGCATGTCTAAAATTTCTCCAACAGTGCGCAATTGTTCTTTTAACAGGGCTCGTAACTCCTTGTTACCAGCGATAAAGTTAGTGGCATTGTCGCTCCACATGTGACGGCAGTGTCCTCGTCGAGCGGTAAATCGTTTGAACGCAGCAATAAAATCGGCACTCTCTAAACTGCTTACAATTTCAATGTGAATGGCCTTTGTTGCCATGCAAATAAATATACATAGATAACCCTTAGACGTTTTACAACCTCGACCCTTAGATATACGCAAGTCAACAGGTCCAGCAAAATCAACTCCGCTATGCAAAAAGGGTCTTGTGGGTGTTACTCTTTGTGGAGGTAGATCGGCCATTAATTGTGTACCAATAGTTGCACGATGTCTGGCACAGATAACACATCTATGCACTTCTTGCTTAATCATTCTCTTGACACCGAGAATCCAGTAATTCTGTCTCAAGAAACTTAGCATGAGAGTTGGACCCCCATGTAAAGTTTTTTTATGTGCATTTGCGATAATTAGTTTGGATAAATAATGACAATCGGGCAAAATTATCTGATGTTTCGCTTCTTCAGGAATATTAGCGTGTCGTAAACGACCTCCGACTCTTAATATGCCGTTTTTATCTAAAAATGGACTAAGAGATCGCAGATTGCTGTATTGTTTTACAGCTTTACTGTCCTTAATACTCGCTATATCCTTAGAAAATTCTTCTTGCTGACATATAAGGATGCATGCTTTCAATGCATTGTCTAATTCTTCAGCTGTTACATATTTTGGGAATTTGTTTATCCTTATCTGTCCGAAACGTTTACAAAGTGCTATTACTCTCTGTAGTCTTGTCACTGTAGAAAATCGTGTAAATATTTCTGAAAAGTTATTCTCTATCTGTGTTGTAAATACTTTTACCGGTCTTTGTTCTATTTCTCCTTCTTTCAAATCTGGTAGGGTTATCATATGTTTTATAGTATCTCTTCTCAACCATTCTGGCCCTTTCCACCATAATGTCTCTTTCTTTAACTTAGATGCAGTAACTCCTCGAGATGCTAGATCAGCAGGGTTCTCCTTGGATGGTACATGAAACCAATGATGACCAGGTAATGAGGTTATTATCTCAGATGTCCTATTTGCCACAAATGTCTTCCATGTGCTTGGATGTTTCTGGTGACGTTCGAGTCAGTGTATGCATAAATGTGCTGTCTTGGTACATTCAAATGTTCTGCAATCTCAATAAGCAGCCGTGTTAATAAGACCGCTCCACATAACTCCAAACGTGGCAACGATATAGTTTTTACAGGAGCCACCTTAGTGCGAGCTGAAATTAAATGAATATGGATTTTATGGGTAGAATCTGTAACTCTTGCATACACTACTGCCCCGTATGCTACAGTGGAGGCATCTGAGAATCCATAAAGTTCTAGTTTTGTATCTAAACTAGTTGTATTTAACCATCTCTCTACAGTAATATCAGATAAACAGTGTAATTCTTCTCTGAACTTGAGCCAATTATATGCCAAGTCACTAGGCACTTCTTGGTCCCAGGTTACACCAGTAAGCCATAGCTTCTGCAAAAATCTTACCAATGATGATAACTGGCGCAAGCCATCCCATTGGATCAAATAATTTGGCTACATCTCGTGCAATAGATCTTTTTGTCACTGGAGATGATATATCTGGAATATCTACTGAATACTGAAACTCATCTTTTGTTCTGTCCCATACTATTCCTAATGTTTTAATTGTACCTTCCAGTTGAAACTCTAACTCAGTAACTTCATCATCTGCTTTTCTCATATAACTTAGAAGCTCTGTATCATTAGTATTCCACTTCTGTGACTGAAACTTGCCAGCAGCCATTAATCCATTCATCTCATCATAAATCTTTTTAGCGGTTTCTATTGTATCTGCACCTGATAATAAGTCGTCCATATAAAAATCTGTAGTTGTAATTTTTGAGGCCAAGGGATACTTATTCGTCTCCTAGCAAGCTGATGCAGAGTTTTTGTCGCTAAATAAGGAGCATAGTACCGAAAGTGACTAGTCATTCTATAATGTTTAACGTCTTCAGTAGAATTGTTTCTCCAAAGGAGACGTTGATAATTTGAACTTGCTTCGTCAACTTTAATTTGCAAATACATTTTTGTAATGTCGGCCACTAAACAGATCTTGTGGTATCGCCATCGTAGAATGATGTGGCGTAAATCTGGTTGAAGACGAGGACCAACCATGAGACTATCATTGAGTGAAGTTCCGTTTTTGTATTTACACGAAGCATCCATTACAACTCTCACTGTCGTCTTTTTCGGATTAATCACGGCATGATGAGGTATATAAACAGCTGTTGGTATCTGTCGATCATGTTCCTCAACTATCTCTTCCATGAAATCTAAATTTAGGTACTCCTTCATGACATGACTGTATTGTTTCATTAAATCAGAATCTTTTGTAAATCTCTTCTCCAATTGTATCAGTCGTCCTTCAGCTATATCTCTCGATGATCCATATTGACAAGGTGGATTTTCTTTAAATGGTAGGCGTACTATAAATCTACCACTTTTATCTCTAGTATAAGTCTCCTCATACATTTTCTCACATCGACTCTCCTCTTCAGTAAGAATCTTCTCATGTTTAGAATCAGATTCCATCTCCCAAAATTTTTGTAGTAAATTATCCTCAATTGTTAGATGCATACTAGTCGTGATTTTGTAGCTTTGTATAGTCTCCTCATTGTGCAACCGGCCTAACAAAATCCACCCGAGGTATGTATTTTGCGCTATAATGGTACCACGGGGGCCTTTTCTTAATCCTTCTTTCAGGATCTCACTGTAAATTTCTGCACTCAACAGGATATCAACCTTCCCAGGTGTGTCAAAGTATGGATCTGCTAAATCCAAGTTGTGCAGATGTAGCCAGTTCTGTTCGCGTATTCGTTGAGCAGGTAGTGCCCGAGTAATCGACTTCAAAACAAACGCCTGTACTGGTACAGTGAAGTTTGAATCATATCTCGATTGTGCAACGAATGTAACCATGCTAGTGGATGTGAGACTTGCTTTGTCATTGTCGCCCAGTCCATTAATTGTGCATCTGACTGTAGTTTTCTTTAATCCAAGGAACTGTGCAGCGGACTCCGTTATAAATGAACCTTCGGATCCCGGGTCTATCAGAGCACGCAAAGAATATGTAGTCCCATTTGTTGTATGAATTTTAACCAATGCTGTGGCCAACAGCACATTTTTGGTCATTTCCTGGTCCGCGTAATGGGCCACTACATTGTGTTCGACTGGTGTTGTAGCTACTTCAGGTTGTCTATTATCTCGTATGTGTGAACTTCCTCCTGCATCTGGAGAAAGATGATCTGAGGTGTTTCCTTCGGGGTGAATAAGTGAATGGTGTTTCTTACCACATCTCCGACATGTAGACCTTTGTTTGCATTTGTCAACGGTATGATACGGAATCAAACAGTTGTAGCATAATCTGTTCTGTTCCACGAAGCGTTTGCGATCAGTATATGTAAGGTGGGCAAATTCCTTGCATTGATATATAAAGTGATTCCCGTGACAATATTTACAACTAGTTTTGAAGGTCGTGTGAAAGGTGTTCTGCCTTGTACTAGGTCTGGACATGGTCTTTGTGGATTCCAACATCTCAAGAGTGCGAAAACGTGACTCAAGGTAGCTGCATAATTGTTTAAATGTCGGCAAGCTATTACCCTCGTCTTCTAGACTGATTTGTTGTTCCCATAAACGGATAGATTCTGGATCTAATTTAGTGACAGTTAGGTGAACTAGAATTGCATCCCAACTCAAGGTGTATACTCCAATATTGTTCAATGCACTTAGACATTCATTTGTTGTGTCAAGCAGGTTTTTAATAGTTCCTGCTGATTCTGTAGATAGCGACTTTTGTGACAGTAATCTTTTTAGAATAGATGTGACGATAAATCGTTTATTATTATATCGCTTTTGTAATATCACCCACGCATCTTCATAATTAGCTTCACTTATGGGTATGTGTTTTAATAATGTTGCTGCTTCTCCACTCAGACTAGACTTAAGATAATGTAGTTTTTGTACGTCCATAAGTGCTGAATTTCGATGAATAAGCGACACAAATAAATCATGAAATGGTATCCACTCGGAATATTTTCCTGTAAATACGGGAATATTAATATGGGGTAATTTTAATTCCGGAGCCATAGCTGTAGGTGCTTTCGACTGAGACGACGTGGTCTGATTACTATCTGAAGTCGGATTAGGTGAACAAAATGTCTTAAGAATCTCCTTCATCTCACATTTAGCAGCAGTAAAAATATCTTCAGTTAAATCATAAATTTCATTCTTTATGTAATCTGATTCATGTATATTAATCTCAGTGGTTATCATCAATATTTGATGATTTTGTTTAAAGTTGTTCCATAAATCTTCTAACAATTCTAATTTTACTTGAGCGTATGTTTCCGTCAGTCTAGCTTTAGGTGTTTTCTTAAAGTTTTTTAAAGCCTTGTCTAATTGTTTATGTAATTCCATTTGTGTTTTAATTAAATTCGCCATGTTAAATTATCACAAAATAAAGTCCAAATGAAATATTCACAAAAACAATTTACTAATCAGAGAAAACACAAAATGTCATTTAAACAGTATATTTTAAAGTCCTTGCAATGTAACACGAATTATTCTAAGTCTCTGACAGATGCATATGGTTACAAGTTAATAAAATATTGCTAATATTTCAAAGTTCCAAAACACTCAAATTTCTAAAGTTATTAGGAGTATCAAATTTTTCTATTTGATTAGAAGAAATTATTCAATGTTTTTAGGAGTATTCTAATTGCAAGTTTTTAGGATTATTAAATTTTAAAGTTTTTAGGAATGTCTACTAAATTTTTTACTACAAAGTTACTTTTAATTCACTAAGTTCCACTTTTAATTATTTTGTACTCACTGTTCTTTAAAGTCCAAAGTCCTTTGTCACTTTCACATTTTCTTCACTTATCCACTTTTGTCACTTTTACTTTTTCTTCACTTATCCACTTTTGTCACTTTTCTTCACTTTACCTTTTCATAAACACTACGACGCGATATACTAAGCGAACGCGATTTTTTTTAGAATCCGGCTGTCGAAAGACCAAATGAAGACGTCCGCGCCGCGATATTCAGACAGCCCAAAAACCTCGAAATGAAACACCACATACGAGGGAAAGAGTATAATGATATCAAAAAATGGTGTTACAAAATACTGAATAATAAAATTTTACAATTGTGTATATCAATCGATGAAAACGAAATAATATCGAGTTTCAGAAATCTAACAGCGCCATCTAGTATTCATTTCGGAACTAAATTACGTAAACAACATTTGCATTCTACAGATAATCATTGTGAGATATATAACTTATTTGCTACATTATTTTTATACTAACAGTACTATTTAATTATACAGATACTATATTTATAATTAATACATACTAGATATAGTGGCGCCCTCAACAAGTACCGTCGACTACAAAATATATAACAGTAACCTTTACGTATAAACAAGGTAAAACATTATTTTATTGAGGATTTTTTTATACTACTGGATAAATTTCTTTTGTTCCCGATATCGGACGTTCAGAATGTATAAACGTGTTTAGCGAAGTTTGTAGCGGTGAAATGCAAAATGAATCTTTGAACACGTTTAAACGGTTTCTCACGTGTTAAATTTTAATATACAATTTTCAATAAAAATAAAGCCAATATTCTGAAGCATTAGCTATATTATTGTACAGTTTCACCCAAATCCTAAACTTTCGGGTTCATACTAAGAAATACTTTAGAAAGTTAATCGGACTTTACACGAATTATTTTATGTTAAATAAAGACACACCAAAGTCTAAAAAAAACACTGTTTACAAGAAAACCTTGGGAAAAATATAATACTAACTGACAAATAAATTATAATGAGTTAGGAAATACAAAACATACATTTTATACACCAACAAAGACAAAACTGTATTGGTTACCACCATCGTTTAGTCCTCTCTATTGTATATTATATATATGTATATACAATCGAGTATTTCACTACGTGGATTGTAAAATGAACCTTTCGGATGTGAATGACTGCAGGGCACGTGGTAGGCGGCTTGAGCCCGGGGGCAGCCAGGGGCAAGCGGCAGCCGCGCAGACAGAGCGCAGAGGCAGAGAGAGAGAGAGAGACAGCGCGCGCGGCCGCGGCGCGATGCGCTGACGCCATGCGCCGCCAGACATGTCACGTCGCGCCGCGCCCGCGGCACTGCTGCTGCTCACACTCGTACTCGTCGGTGAGTACACGCACCCACGCGCTCACACCCACGCACACTCACGGACTCTTACCCACACGCACGCTCACACGCTCACACACTGAGCGTGCGTGAGTCCGTGAGTCTGTGAGTCCGTACTCACAAACTCACACGCACACACCCTCACACGGTCACACACCACCAGCCGCGCGGACACATTTACAGATCCTGAAACACTAACCCCCAATATATTCGTTTAATTATTATCATATAATAAATAATAAACGCTCACCAATACTGAACACGTCACCGATGAAACACAATGCCATATTGAATTTCATTTAGGCTATTAGTAAGTTATCTTAGCGAGTTATTATTAGTAAGTTATGTTGCCAGTACCCTGGCGACACTCCCTCCGGCTCTCACTGAAAGAGCGCGTTTGTTGACTCACCATTAGATTTCTAATTATTACAACACATTTATTATCTGGAACAAAGAGGTGACATTTCTGATAAGAAATTATAAACACGACATCCGATTATATTTAAACAATTTATACAATGTAGTAACTAGCGGCCTCCTTACATGCGGACGGACCTCCCCACATGTAATATTAATAATGCGATACGGGCCTTTATATTTTTAACTTTTGATCTCAATGTTTCAGTTCGCTAGAATTCTCCGGGTGTTCGGAGACGAAACGTATATTCCACACACATATTAGAGACCGAGCTACAAATAATCAATACTTCTAATAATATCACGTTACACATACACACACACAATACATATGAAAAACCGCCTTCAATCAACCCTAATATAAGATCGGCACGGAATGAGCTTTGATTGCAAAAAGGATAACCATTATCTGGCACCTAGTCACGTATCGATGTCATTAACATTTCTCAATTGTAACAGATCTCAATTTGGTCACAATCGAGACTGATTAATAACATCCTTAGTAATTAGATGTCGCCATATTGAGATTAACTTTTTGAAAGAACTTAACTGTTTGAATGCCATGGCACATGGTCACAGGAAGGCCGCGAGGCTGAGTTGCATGTATGTATGTGTGTGTATGTGTGTGTGTGTGTGTGTGTGTGTGCAGGGTGCGCCGGGAACCCGGACGCCAAGCGGCTGTACGACGACCTGCTCAGCAACTACAACAAGCTGGTGCGGCCGGTGCTCAACGTCAGCGACGCGCTCACTGTCCGCATCAAGCTCAAGTTGAGTCAGCTCATCGACGTGGTGAGACATACATACTACTACTACTATTATATTATATTATATTATATTATACATACACTAGCCGACCCGACCACGCGTTGTTGTGGCTAATGTTCTTGAATAAAATAATATTGCGATAATAAATTGAGATGTAAGCTATCTTCCAAGTTGGATCAAATTGCACACAATGTGCAAATCAAATTTGCAATCGGTTCAGTAGTTTAGGAGTTCATCGCGGACAAACAACGTGACAAGTAATTTTTATATAAAATTATATATAGTGAGCTAGTGAGCTACGCGAACATTATGAATATTTAAATCAGCTATCTTAATACCTTAGTGCTATAACTCTAACTGAATTATAGATTTACAAATTAAGGCATCGAAGATGTCACTGCAGTGATAAGGTTATAAGTTACAACAATCGGTAACCCTATGCTCATGAGAGCTATGAGGTAAACTTGTACATATACAAACAACTTCCTGTGTCAAACGTTATATATCAAACGTTATATATGTACAACAAATACCGTTATATATGTACAATAAATATTTCTGACAGCTAGACACACTTCCGTGCAGAGAAGATTTAAAAGTAATTTTATATTTCAAAAGTACCACCAAAAATAACATGTTCAAAGATTCCCAAAATGATACTGGCTTTTAAAGGAAAATGTTCAAACAACAATCGATGGTATCCTAAAGCGAAACGAAGCCGGCCGTCCGTGAGGTGGTACGCAGCCGCGGATGAGACCGACCGATTCTATTATATTTACTTTCCACAATATCGACATTCAGTTTATTATTATTGCAAGCTATTATTATATACATAAACTGCAATGTACGAAGATGTATTCATATTGAGTGTTCTTGTCTTTCTTTTTCAGAATCTGAAGAATCAGATAATGACGACAAATCTTTGGGTAGAACAGGTAATGGTTATATGTGTTCACAATTATGTAATATCAGGTCCTTACATATGAAATTCGTACTGGCCACTTTGATCTAAAATATCTCTTTGGTTAGGAATTACCATTTCAAATTTATACAGTTAAATAGCTGCATGAGTAAATACTCATTTACCAAAAACAACTGCATGAGTAAATATTCATGCAGTTGTTTTTCGGAAACCGCAATCAATACGTTTTTTCTTTGCGTCACTCAGCTTACAAAATGGAATCAAATCAAATCAAATCAAATCAAATCAAATCAAATTTATTTGCACTAAACATAGGTTTACATTGGTTGTTATTGTAATATAATGTCCCATTATGTTTTGCCTCATTAGGCATGCAAAATATATAAATTTTAAATATTAAACACTTAAAATATCGCGTTATTTCCGAGTACGAGTTCCGCCGTGGCACGGGGTGGTGCTGCAGAAACGGCTCTTATAAAACGCCAATTTCATATGTTAGGACCTAATAATAACATACGGCTAGTAGAAGTCATAGACCAAATAAATTATAAACTAAAAAAAATCTAAAAACTGTATTTTTTTTTCAGAGTTGGTATGACTACAAGCTGTCATGGGAGCCCCGAGAGTATGGAGGTGTTGAAATGCTACACGTGCCCTCCGACCACATCTGGCGGCCGGACATTGTACTATATAACAAGTGAGACTCCCTGTATACTGTTACTGTACAACTAACTGTTTGATAGTACTCGTGGCTTGCGTTATTGCTATTGCTATATATATATATATATATATTGTACTAGCTTTGACCCGCGGCTTAGCTCGCATAACTTGATTACTGGCTGCTAAATGGCGCTGAAGTAGCAATTTTTTTTTTTAAATAAAGTTTTCTGTGTTCATTCTAATGCCACCCAGAGCATGTGTACATTTATAATATTAGTAAGGGTGTTTGCTCGCGTGTTGATTGGTTGGTGTGTGTACATGTTCATGGTGGTGCAGTGCGGACGGCAACTTCGAGGTGACGCTGGCCACCAAGGCGACCCTCAACTACACGGGCCGCGTGGAGTGGCGCCCGCCCGCCATCTACAAGTCCTCGTGCGAGATCGACGTCGAGTATTTCCCTTTTGACCAGCAAACTTGCGTCATGAAATTTGGCTCTTGGACCTATGACGGATTTCAAGTAAGAAGTTTATTTAAAGTTACTTTTCTTAAAGATAATTATACATATATTTAAAGTCTTCATAGACACGTGTAGAATATATACATTTATTATTAAGTAAATATACATTACCTCGTACTTTATGATGTAAAGACATGTGTTGATGGGAGTGTCCGGTGTGCAGGTGGACCTGCGACATATCGACGAGGCGCGGGGCACCAACGTGGTGGAGCTGGGCGTGGACCTCTCCGAGTTCTACACGTCCGTCGAGTGGGACATACTCGAGGTGCCCGCCGTCAGGTACCACTCACGTCAATTGTACACAACAAAGTGTCGCCACATTGATTACACTGAATAGTACAGTGAACACTTACTTGGTTCACAGGAATGAAAAGTTTTACACTTGCTGCGACGAGCCATACTTGGACATAACGTTCAATATCACGATGCGGCGGAAGACCCTGTTCTACACGGTGAACCTGATCATCCCCTGCATGGGCATCTCATTCCTGACCGTGTTGGTATTCTACTTGCCGTCCGACAGCGGCGAAAAAGTGTCACTCTCCATATCCATCCTCCTCTCGCTCACTGTGTTCTTCCTGCTGCTAGCGGAGATCATTCCGCCCACATCCCTGGTCGTACCGCTGCTCGGCAAGTTCGTGCTCTTCACCATGATACTCGATACTTTCAGGTAGGTGGTAAAACAGTCGAGTTCCATTTTAACGTATTCTACAATGTCGAATAACAGTCACATATGTACGTATGTTACCTCTTGCAGTATCTGCGTGACGGTGGTGGTGCTGAACGTCCACTTCCGGTCGCCGCAGACGCACACGATGGCGCCGTGGGTGCGCCGCGTCTTCATCCACGTGCTGCCGCGGCTGCTCGTCATGCGCCGCCCGCACTACCGTCTCGATCCGCATCGAAGTCGATTGTGAGTTACTTACGCCCACACCACTTCCCTCAGAAAACAGCCTGTTGATTCTTTGTTATTTTGAAAATTTTCGCAATGTACTTTATACTTACTTGTTACATAAATAGTTTACACTGGCATAGTTCGTCGAGACAATGAGTGCGTGTGTGTTGACAGCGCCGGGCTGGCGGCCGCGGGCCCGCCGCCGTGGGAGGGCTCCCCCGGCGGCGGCGCGCCCCCCGCGCCCGCGCCCCCGCCCCCGCCCCCCGCCGCGTGCGCCGCGTGCCGCGCCTGCCGCCTCCACGACGCGCCCGCGCTGTGCGACGCGCTGCGCCGCTGGCACCGCTGCCCCGAGCTGCACAAGGCCATCGACGGCATCAATTACATTGCAGACCAGACGCGGAAAGAAGAGGAGTCCACCAGGGTAACATACTGTTACGCTAACGTTTTGAATATCACGTACCGTAGTGGTCCCTTCGACTGTACTGTCGTTTTCTTTCATTAGGTCAAGGAGGACTGGAAGTACGTGGCGATGGTCCTGGACCGGCTGTTCCTGTGGATATTCACGCTGGCGGTGGTGGTGGGGTCGGCGGGCATCATATTGCAGGCGCCCACTCTGTACGACGAGCGCGCGCCCATCGACGTGCGGCTCTCGGAGATCGCGTACGCGACGGCCAAGCCGCGCCCCCCGCCGCCGCCGCCGCCGCCGGGCCCCCACTAGCCGCGCCCCGCGCCCCGCGCCCCGCGCCCCGCGCCCCGCCGCTCCCGGGGCCCCGCACCACGCACCCCCGGCGATCATAGAGACCGACGATGCGATGCGTTCGTCGCTCGTTCTATATTATCCGGCGCCCGAGGGCTCCGCACCACGTAATATTTTACGATGTTGTAAATAATATACATATTATAGTTTATACGACGAGCGATGCTATTAAGAATGACTCGAATTTCTTTTGATAGAGACGAATAAAACGATTGTTTATAACATGTCTTTCAATTTCAATCTCAATAGAAATCCTTGCAACAGAATGGAGTTAAGCAGCTTTGCCGTGTGCAGTGTAAGAGAATTATTTAATATTGATCAAACTTAGTATATTTTAGTTATTTTCATATTTGAAACTAAGGGATCCAGAGGGACTCAAACAATTACATGCAGACAAATAACACAATAGAATTTGGCACATTTAAAAAAAAAAAAATTAACATTAAATATCTAGTGTCGTAGTACTTCAATATGACCCGGTCATTGTATGTGAACATATTTTTTTTAATTTAGTTGAGCATGAAGCTAGTAGTGAATTTAAAACAAAAACATTTTCAACTAGTGTAAAATCAAAGTTTTGTGATTGGGCCACGTTTGGTATTTATAAGTCTAGGGCTAATCTTTACGAACTTTACGAAAAACGAAGCTATATATCCGGTCCGTTATTTCATGAAAATATTTAAAAAGGTTTGTCAGACAGTTAAGTCTCTTTATTTAGGTTAAATAATAACTAAATCTAAAGATAAAATAAAAGCCTCTTGGAAAGTAATAAATAGCGAAACTCGAAAAGTAAATGTTCTAAATAGCAAAATAGCTTTAAATATTAATAACAAATTGGTAAATTCCGACACAGAGATCGCGGATACATTCGAATCTTATTTCACTAATATTCCATTAATTACGACACAGGCTCTAAAATCTTCCCCGTCTGCTGCTGAAACTTTACTAACAGACAATGTTAGCAAGTCATCAGCTGTATTTAACTTATTTTTTTTTTTATATAAACCTGGAGATAACTCCTATCTCCAGATTTATTATGTTCAATTTAAATAATTATAACGTTGTCAGCTGCTGCAATATGATGTTCAATTTAAATAATTATAACGTTGTCAGCTGCTTCAATAGAAAGTCAGTTAACAGAGGCGGGTCTATGATAATTGCAAGAAATAATATTAAAGTAAAGGAACGTGCTGACATTGTTAGACTTTCTATTGAGTGTTGTATAGAATTATCTTGTATAGAACTAGAAAATTATATCCTTATATGTGTGTACAGGCCTCCTAATAGTGATTACAATGTTTTTGAAGGGGTGATGGAGTATATTTTAAAAAAAATATTTAATAGTCTTAAAAAAATTATTGTATGTGGAGATTTTAACGTTGATATTCTTTGTAACACACCCACATGTACAAAAATTATTAGTTTATTTCAGTCATTTGATTTAAGTCATGTCTTTCATGAACCCACTCGTGTAACTGCCACGTCTGCTACTTGTCTTGACAATGTTTTTTGTAACTGTGAGTATACAGAAAAATTCATAATAAATAAACTTCCTTCAGATCACTGTGGTCAAGTTGTTAAGTTTAACAGTCAGATCAATAAAGTCAACAATAATAAAAAATCAAAAAGACAAATAAATGTTTACAATATTAACAAATACAAAAGCGCGATTAAAAATAAATTGGATTTGCTGTTACAATATAGTAATAATCCTGATTATCTTTACACCAAGCTAATTACTATTCTATCAGGAGAATATGAACAATTTTTCAAGAAAAAAGAAGTTTATGTTAAATCTAAATTCACGGAATGGGCAACAGTAGGTATACTTAAAAGTAGAAATATTTTGTTTGATTTATACGATCAAAAAAAATATCGATTTGATGACAAATTCACCACTTATGTGAAAAATTATTCAAAAATTTTTAAAAAAGTTTGTATTACGGCTAAATCTAATTATATTAATAAACAAATTAACCAGTCTTCTGACAAAATTAAAACCATATGGGGCATTATAAATAAAGAAACCGGAAGATCTAAATTAGCCTATAATCAATTTGCATTAAATTATGATAATAAATTAATAACAGCAACAAAAGATGTAGTTAATGTTTTTGAAGATTTTTTTGCTAATATTCCGATTAATATTACATCTTCTCTGGACTCATCTCCATCTCGAGCAAAAATATTACTAGAGTCTAATATCGGTTGTTGTGCTTTAAGATTTAAATTTTCACATGTTAGCCCCGTTCATATCATAAAAATATTCAAACATCTAAATTTAAAAAATACAGAAGACCTTTGGGGCATGTCTGTAAAAGTAGTTAGTTCTTTCATAGATATTGTTGCTCCATATCTAGCTACTATTTTTAATAAATGTATTGATAATGGGACTTGTTCCGGCACTCCTTCAACACTCTTGAACGCAATATATTTTAACTGCAAAAAGTTGCTATTTAAATGTTCACAGGAGTATTGGATTTGTTTTCGATGTACCTGCGTTATTTTGTATTCTCTCACTTTTTCTTCGTCTACAAAAATCAATCGGTCTCCTCAAAATTGTTAAAAATAATTATTAAAATTCAATATTAAAAGCAAATTTGGGTTTCATTTGAAACTCCGATGTGTTAGCGAAGACATATTAAGGTGGCCCATGAAAAGAACAAAATTTTACCAAGATATTCGTAAATCAAAATCTCCTATACAACTACGCAACGTGGCGGACGTGTTCTACTACGTCGTATATCATCACAAAATCATCACGAGGATTGAATCGAAGTCAAGATTATCTGGGAATCGTCTTCATGTAATGAACAGTGAAGCAACAAAAGCATCACAGCATACACAGCGGTCCTGACTAAAAGATAAGTGCCTTCCCTCATTCCTTTACAATTATCCAAATTACTTTCATACAAAATCGCTTCTAAAACATATTTAATCTATCTTATTTTTATAAAATATATATTAATTATAAGTTAGTTATATTATTTATAGGTAACTATTGCAAAAAATAGTATAAATATACGTAAATACATAAAATAAAAAGTAAGAAACCACGAACAAAAGTGAGTAATAAAATACTTTTAGGCAATTTGCTTAACACATAAATGAGTAATTAGTTGATATATTTTCTTATTTCTCATTTTATATTGTTTCTGTCCACTTATATTAAAACTGTCTCTCTTTGGGGTATACAGAGACTATTATATAAAGAATAAAAATTGTGTAACCTACAATTCATTCCTGCTATTTGGTGAATTTATTGTGCAAACTAATTGTTGAACTTAAAATACAGCTATAGAACATGTAATATTGTTATATGTCGACTTATAAATATCGTAAAACTAGTAACATTATTATATTTAAACTCAATAAATATTAAAATAGTTGATTTCCAATATTAAGCAAATTAAACGGGTAGGTATCCGTATTAAAATTTAGGTCAGTTATTACAATGTTCTAACGTAATTTTGCCGACTAATTCCAGTGACATCTATCGCTGCGCGCGGGGTTGAGCTGTGCATTGAGTGACAGCGCGACGTTAAGCAGCTGCGTGAGCATCGCCGCTTTCGCTGAGCAGTGGTAGCCAAAGCAAGGAGCGTGAGAATTTTATTTGTTTTCTTTCTTACTTGATTACAATAATTATAAATAGTCACAAATTATACTTAAACCTAATTCAATATAATAACAACTAATACTTGTTTTGCAAAATGACCGATAAAGAGACAAATGCGTTGTCATTATCACAATCTTCATTAGGTACAATACGAAGTAATTTAAAGGAATTAGTTACAAAGCGTAGCTCAATAAAGGGACAGATAACAAAATTTAAAAATTATTTGTCACAATTAAAGGATCAAGATCAATTTTCTAATATTGAATTAGCAGAATTAAACATCAAAATAACTAAATTTGAAGGGTTGTCTATAAAATTTGATAACTTACAAAGCGACATTGAAGTTTTAAATGCAGATAATATTGATTTCGAAATTGAAGAACGTGACAATATTGAACGTGATATTATAATTGGCATCGCAACTGCTAAAACTTTAGTCGAGGCTCATACTGATAATGCTAAAGATCAGTCTCAGTGCTTTCACGATCATCAAGAAACGAGCTTTAAGCTCCCGCAAATCCAAATTTCTAAGTACGACGGTTCTTATTTGCGGTGGCTAGAATTTCGTGATTCCTATGAAAGCTTAATTCATAACAATAGCCGTATCTCACCCATTCATAAGTTTCATTATCTTACATCATATTTAGAGGGAGATGCAGCTAGAATTATTTCTAATCTCGAAGTGTCATCTGCTAATTATTCTGAGGCATGGAAAATTATTTGCGATAGGTATAATAACAAAAGATCATTAATTAATCATCATCTTAAATCATTATTTAATATACAACCACTCGGTCGCGAATCTGACAGGTCGCTGAGATTCTTAGTGGATCATGTAACTAAAAACTTGCGTGCGTTGGCCTGCTTAGACCAACCGACAGATCACTGGGATATATTATTGATCTATATGTTGTCTACTAAATTAGACAATATAACATTAATTAAATGGGAGGAACATAGAAATACTCTCGACGATGTTCCCACTTTAAAAGAATTTTATAAATTTCTAAATGATCGTGCCGATGTCTTGGAGTCTTTGACTCATAATAAAAATGATAATAACTTTCATAAAAATATACCCACAAATTCTCGTCATTCTATACCTATTAATAATACAAATAAAATAAATTCTCCAAGCTCACATCATAATCGTACTTCATATACAAAGTCTTTTACTAGTATTAATCAAAATAGTAATAAATACCTATGTATCATATGTAATGAAAATCATAAAATATATGATTGTTCCGTATTCAAATCTAAGAGCATACAAGATAGATTAACGGAAGTGTCCACATATAAGTTATGTCCAAATTGTTTAAGACAAGGCCATCCATTAAGTGATTGTCGTATGGGACCTTGCAGAATATGTAAGCAAAGGCATAATAGTTTACTTCATAATCCTCTAAAAGAGATTAAAAGTAACGCCGCTGTGAGAGATAATGATACAGTAGTTAACTTTCATAATCAAACACCAAATCAAGTTATACTCTCTACAGCATTAGTGGAAGTTTGTAATCCATCTACAAACCAATCAGAGAAAATTCGTGTGCTTTTAGATTGCGGAAGTCAGTCTTCATTTATTAGTAAATCTCTAAAGGAAAAATTATCTCTAAATTCAAATCATATAGATACTATAAGAGTTATTGGCATAGGTAACAACTGTACAAATAATATTATAGAAACATGTACAACGCAACTAAAATCATTAAACAGTTCTTATCAACTAAATTTATCGTGCTTAGTCTTAGACAAAATAACAAGTGAGATTCCTAAAGCTCCTATAAATATACAAAATATTAACTTACCTGAAAACTTGCCTCTGGCCGATCCTGTATTTCACAAACCTGCCTGTATCGATGTTCTGCTAGGAGCTGATGTCTTTTGGGAAATAATAGGTAATGAAACTCGGTGTATCGGTGAAAGGGGTCCTAAATTGATAAATTCAAAATTTGGCTGGATAATATCTGGTCCCATTCCTTCTAAAAATAAAAAATATAACAAAATATATTGCAATCATGCTTTAACTAAATCATCATACAATGATATAGATGATATCATTCCTAAATTCTGGGAAATCGAAGAGCTTCCTAAAAGGCCAATTCTCAGTAAAAACGAAAAACTATGCGAAAAACATTTCGTATCAAACACGACTCGTCTAAATACAGGTAGATTTTGCGTCAGATTACCTTTACATGACACTCCCGATTGTCTTGGAGATTCCTATAATCTTGCTAAAAGGAGACTACTAAATTTAGAAAGAAGATTTAGACGAAATCCATCTCTAAAAATCGATTACGCAAAATTTATCAATGAGTATACAGAGTTAGGTCATTTATCAAATTTAAATTTTGTAAAATCACTTAATTCATACTATTTATGTCACCATGCAGTCATGAAGGAAAGTAGCGAGTCCACAAAGCTCCGTGTTGTTTTTGACGGTTCTGCTTCCACATCATCAGGATATGCTCTCAACGATATTTTGATGGTGGGTCCAAATATGCAGGATTCTCTCTTCTCCATATTAATTAGAAGCAGACAATATAAATATCTTTTATGTGGCGACATAGAGAAGATGTATCGCCAAGTTGAAGTAAACGAAAATGATCGGGCGCTGCAACTAATATTATGGAGAGGAGATGAGTCTGAACCCATACAAACATTGAGTCTTAATACTGTCACTTACGGGACTGCAAGTGCTAGTTATTTAAGCACTCGATGTATTTGGCAAATCGGTGAGGAGCAGAATGATGAACTTATCAAAACCATTATAAAAAAGGACTTTTATATCGACGATCTCATCACAGGTTGTGACGATGAAGAGCAATTACGCTACATAAAACATTCAGTAACAAAGGCATTAAGTAATGGTTGTTTTAATTTAAGAAAATTTAAAAGCAATTCTAAAATTATATTTGAAAATAATTCATCTAATTCACAAGATAATTTAACAATTAGTGAATCAACTAGCACCCTCGGGCTTGGCTGGAATCCTTCTAGTGATAGTCTAAATTTTCCACTAAAAAATATACCTAAATATAACATGGTGACTAAAAGAAATATTTTATCAATTTCATTCCAAATATTTGATCCTCTTGGACTTTTAAGCCCTTGTATCATACAACCAAAAATTATTATGCAAAATTTAAGGAAAGAAAAGATTCAGTGGGATCAACCTGTACCACAAACTATCAGAGAGAACTGGCAAAAATATTGTGACAATATACAGTATCTCAAAGAATTTCAAGTACCAAGATTAGTTCTATGCAATAATCCAATCGAAATAGAACTACACTCATTTAGTGATGCTTCTCAGGCAGCATACGGTGCATGTATTTACATGCGATCCATAGACGCTAATAATAGGGTATCTGTTAAATTATTATGTTCCAAATCTAAAGTATCACCAATAAAACCAATAACTATGCCACGCTTAGAGCTTTGTGCTGCTCTTTTAGCGGCTAGGCTTAGTGGAACGGTTATAGAATCCCTACGATACAAACCAAATAATGTAATCCACTGGTGTGACTCCAGTATAGTAATTTCTTGGATTAATAGTGATGTTACCAAGTTAAAAACTTTTGTTGCTAATCGCATAAACGAAATTCAGGAAAAAACTGTAGCATCATCGTGGCGTTATGTTCCGACTGATTCCAATCCGGCGGATTTGATATCCAGGGGCGTTGATGCAGGCAGGCTGGTGTCTATGAAGCTGTGGTGGTTTGGTCCGCAATTTTTATCTGAAAATAAAACAAAATGGCCCAAATTAAAAAATAATAAAATAGTTGTAAACTTACCTGAAGTGAAGTCGAATCCTGTAGTTGTTGCTGAACCTGTAATAAAATTTGAAAGATATTCAAAATTAGATAAAATTATAAGAATATTTGCTTATGTTAGACGTTTTATTTATAATACTAAAAATTCTACAAATAAAAAATACGGTAATTTGTCATTAGAAGAATTTAATGAGTCTTTTATATTACTTTGTGCTATGGCTCAAAAACAAACATTCCCTATTGAATATGAATTATTACTAAAAAACAAACAGCTTAGTACTAAATCAAAACTATTACCTTTATCTCCATTTATGGACAAGGATAATGTAATGCGAGTCGGCGGTCGATTGGAAACGTCTGATTATCCGTATGAGAAAAAACATCCCATTCTATTGCATTCAACTCATCATTTAACTAAACTTTATTTCGAAAAAGAACATCTGCAAAATATGCATGCTGGACCACAGCTTCTTTTAGCTACGGTTCGAGAAATCATTTGGCCTATCGGTGGCAGACATTTGGCAAGACGAACAGCTAATAAGTGCGTAGTTTGCAGACGTGCTAGAGGTACTACTCTCCATCCTAAAATGGGCGAGTTACCACTACAAAGGGTAACACCAAATTTTCCCTTTCTGTCGGTCGGTATAGATTTTGCCGGTCCATTTTACATAATTAATCGTAAAGGTCGGGGTAATAAACTTATCAAGTGCTATTTATGCTTGTTTATTTGTTTACGATACAAATGTATCCATTTAGAAGGAGTCAGTGACTTGTCAAAAGATGCATTCCTTATGACACTTCGACGATTTATAGCGCGTCGAGGAAAGCCAGCAGAGATCTTCTGTGACAACGGTCGTAATTTCGTTGCTGCCGCTAAAGAAATAAATAACTTTTTAAAGGACAATGAAGATTCTTTACGTCATTTTGCCAATCAAGAGCAAATTCAATTTAAATTCACACCACCTTATTCTCCTCACTTTGGCGGGCTCTGGGAAGCCGGCGTAAAGAATTCTAAATATTACATAAGACGCGTGATCGGAAATAGTCACCTAACTTTCGAAGAGATTTTAACTTTATTTTCTCAAGTAGAGGCGATTTTGAACAGCCGTCCCCTATATCCTCTATCGTCCTCTCCCGATGATTTCCTTTGTCTCACTCCAGGGCACTTTCTCATTGGAAGACCGTTGCGTGCACTGCCTTCCCCCAATCTACAAGACTACAAAGAAAACAATTTGCAAAGATACCAAAGAATTGAGAAATTACGTCAGCATTTTTGGAACAGATGGCAGAAAGAATATATATCGGAGCTGCAGCAAAGAACAAAATGGAAGACCAATACTGCAAAATTGAAAATTGGAGACTTAGTCATTATTCAAGAAGATTACTTACCTCCTTTGTGTTGGAAACTGGGACGAGTATTACGTTTATTCCCTGGACCAGACGGCATTTCGCGTGTAGCTGATGTCAAAACTGCAGGAGGATGTCTACGACGCCCTCTAGTTCGATTTTGTCCTCTACCAAATGAAGAGGATTTTAAATATTGAAAGAAGCCTTTCAAGGTGGCGGGAAGATGTTCCGGCACTCCTTCAACACTCTTGAACGCAATCTATTTTAACTGCAAAAAGTTGCTATTTAAATGTTCACAGGCGCATTGGATTTGTTTTCGATGTACCTGCGTTATTTTGTATTCTCTCACTTTTTCTTCGTCTACAAAAATCAATCGGTCTCCTCAAAATTGTTAAAAATAATTATTAAAATTCAATATTAAAAGCAAATTTGGGTTTCATTTGAAACTCCGATGTGTTAGCGAAGACAGGACTTTTCCACAATTAATGAAATTTAGCAAATTAATCCCACTATTTAAATCAGGAGATAAATTTGAGCCAGGGAACTATAGACCTATATCTATTTTGCCAGTTCTAAGTAAGGTGTTTGAAAAGATAATGTTAAATCAAATGTTACAACACTTCAGGGATAACCGACTGCTTCACAGTCAACAATATGGTTTCACCGCCGGCAAGTCTACCACTGACGCAGGTGTAGCGCTGATAACACATATTTTCCAATCATGGGAGAAGTCACAGGATGCACTCGGAGTTTTTTGTGACCTATCAAAGGCATTTGATTGCGTGGATCATAAAACACTTTTGTACAAGCTCGAACATTATGGTATAAAAGATAATGATCTAAAATTAATGAGAACTTATTTAGAGGATAGGGTCCAAACTGTAGATATTGACGGTATAAAATCTAAGGGAGCTAATATTGGGATAGGCGTTCCACAAGGGTCAATCTTAGGCCCCTTTCTCTTTTTAATTTACATAAATGACCTTCCCTTTATGGTAGAGAAAATTGCAGATATAGTGCTGTTTGCGGATGATACTTCGTTAGTGTTTAAAATTGGACGTCAAACTAATCAATTAGACGATGTAAATTGTGCTATGTCTGCTATATTAAATTGGTTTACATGTAATAACCTATTATTAAATTCCAGCAAAACAAAGTGTATAAAATTTACACTTCCTAATGTAAGACCAATAAATACACAGTTATTGCTTAATGACGAAATAGTAAATTTTGTTAATGATACAGTTTTTTTTAGGTATAACAGTGGACTCGAAATTACAATGGGGGCCCCATATTTCAAAATTGGCCAATAGACTCAGTTCAGCTGCATATGCAATTAGAAGAATTAGGCAATTAACAGACATGGCGACGGCTAAACTTGTATACTTTAGTTATTTCCATAGCATTATGTCATATGGTATACTACTGTGGGGTAAAGCAGCCGATATAAATACTATATTTATTTTACAAAAGAGAGCCATACGTTCTATTTATGGTATGGGTTCAAGAGAGTCATTACGTCAGTGTTTTAAAGACTCAAATATCCTCACCGTTACTTCACAATACATTTATGAGAATATCATGTATACGCGGAAGAATTTAGACAGTTTTAGAAAACTTAAAGACTGTACAAATAGAAACTTACGCAATAAAAATAAGCTAATTTTACCTAAATGCCGCCTGCACAAAGTCAGTAATTCATTCTATGGTAATTGCGTAAGATTTTATAATAAACTGCCAGAATCTGCACTAAATCTGACAGAGAGGCAATTCAAATCTTATATTAAACAATTTTTATGTAAGAAAGCCTATTACAGGATAGACGAATTCATAGAAGACAACATATCAAGTAAATAATTAGTTTATTAGCATACAACGTTATAATTTGTTTATCTCATTGCTTTCTTGATTCAATTATTTTAGAAATATGAAAGCGTAGCGGGTTTTGATTTGATTGCCGCATGCATTCTTATGTGAAATGTGAATACTATAAACATCAGATGGCAATTGTGAGTAGCTATGACGTGGTCTGGTGTTTTGAGTAGTCATGCTCACTAAAATGTCCAGACTTGTGGCGGCGTGGTGGGCCGGGTCATTGGGCTCCCTAAAATATGGTCGAGCGCAGTGATGGCTGGCTCATCCGTCATACTCGTGAACGGGTGCTGCTTGTAGGGACTGGTCTGCTCTAATCACTATGACTGATTTCCTCTTATTAATTGTTTAACCAGTTGGTTATGTATTCAATATTTTTTTTCTTTTTGAGTATTTAATTGAATTAGTGCTAATCGGTGGTTTGTATTCACACACTTAAACTTAAATTGTAAGTAAGAATAAATTATTTAAAAGAGCAACACACAAGTTTCTTGCTTGTTCTTCTTGTGATGAGACAGCATTCCGAATGAGCGGTAGATTAAAAAAAAAAAATGTTATGACTATTCAAAAGTGCTTCAATGTAAGTTTATTTGAATAAATGATTTTCTATTCTATTCTATTCTATTCTATTAAAAAAAAACAATAAATTATAGACCTCAGACAATGTTAGCAAGTCATCAGCTGTATTTAACTTATTTTTTTTTTTATATAAACCTGGAGATAACTCCTATCTCCAGATTTATTAAAAAAAACCCAATAAATTATAGACCTATATCCATACTCCCAGCACTCAGTCATCATCATCATCATCGCAGCCCGGAAGACGTCCACTGCTGGACATAGGCCTCCACCAAAGATCTCCACGACGATCGGTCCTGCGCTGCTCGCATCCAATGCCTTCCAGCGATCTTGACCAGATCGTCGGTCCACCTTGCTGGAGGCCTTCCCACGCTGCGTCTTCCGGTCCGTGGTCGCCACTCGAGGACTTTACTGCCCCAACGGCCATCTGTCCTACGAGCTATGTGCCCTGCCCATTGCCACTTCAGAGTCGCAATTCTTCGAGCTATGTCGGTCACTCTGGTTCTTCTGCGGATCTCCTCATTTCTGATTCGATCACGCAGAGTAACTCCGAGCATAGCCCTCTCCATTGCCCTCTGAGTGACTCTGAGCTTCGGGGCCCATAGTTAACGACCACGTCTCTGTTCCGTAAGTCATCACTGGCAACACACATTGGTCATAAAACTTCGTCTTGAGACACTGCGGAAATTTGGACGTAAAGATATATCGGAGCTTCCAGAACGCTGCCCATCCGAGTTGGATTCGACGATTGACCTCTTTCTCGAAATTGGATCTACCTAGCTGGATAGTTTGCCCTAAGTATACGTAGTGATCGACAATTTCGAGTGTAGAATCTCCGATTTTTACGGGAGCAGGTACGACATGGACGTTTGACATAATTTTCGTCTTGTCCATGTTCATTTTAAGACCTACTCCTTGTGAGACTCTACTGAGGTCTTCGAGCATTTTGCTAAGGTCGCCTTGTCTGATACCTCGCTGCAGTTGGATAGGCTTTGATTTCTGGTCGTGGAGGCGAACTGACATAGTGGCGTTTTCATACAAACATTTCAACGCTTCGATATATCGATAGTCAATTTGGCACCGCTGGAGAGACTGTAACACAGCCCACGTCTCGATCGAATCAAAGGCTTTTTCATAGTCCACAAACGCCAAGCAAAGTGGCAGGTTGTATTCTTCGGTCTTCTGAATTACCTGCCGCAGCGTATGAATGTGGTCTATGGTACTGAAGCCTTTTCGGAACCCGGCTTGTTCGGGAGGCTGGAAGTCGTCAAACCTGCGCGCGAGACGATTCGTGATGACTCTCGAAAACAACTTATAAACATGGCTCAGCAGTGCTACGGGTCTGAAATTCTTCAGAAGCGATTTGTCTCCCTTCTTGAAGAACAGAACCACCACACCCCTTTGCCATGCTTGAGGCGTTCTGCCCTCGAGGATGACGGAGTTGAATAGCTTCTGGAGGATTCGTAAAACAGGTCTACCTCCTGCCCTCAGAAGCTCAGCAGTAACTCCATCATCGCTCGGCGCCTTGTTGTTTTTAAGTTGTTTAAGAGCCATACCAATCTCGTACAGGCTGACGTCCGGGATATCTTCGGTATAGTGTCGGGTTAATTTGGCTCTAGGGTCTTTCGCCGTGTTGTTAACAGGTGCCCGTGTTGTCGTGTATAGCTGTCCATAGAACTTCTCAATTTCCCTCAAAAGTTCGGGTTTAGACGATACGATCCTGCCGTCATCCGTCTTAAGTCGCGTCAGCTGGCTCTGTCCGGCAGCCAGATCCCTGTTAAAGACGTTTGAGCCCTTGTTTCTCTCAATAGCCTCCTTTACACAATTTGTGTTAAAGTGGCGTAAGTCACGAGTGAAGGACTTAGAGATCTGCCTGCTAAGTTGCCGATACTGGGAAGCGTCAGTCGGAGACTGCAGGACCATACTTCGCCTTTCAACCATCAGTTTGAGGGTAGAGCTATCTCTACCCTCAAATATCTATATATTTTTCCAGTTCTTTTTTTTTTTTTTTGCGCGGCGGGTTTTGAAGTGCTTAGACCCAGCCGCACGGACAGTTTCTACGAACCTGTTGTTGTAATCGTCCACGTCAACGCAGTCACCAAGGCATTCGAAACGGTTTTGCAAATCTAGCTAAAAGCTTTCGGGGTTTTGGATGTGTATAGGTGTACCTTTATAAAAAAAAAAAACTAAACTAAATGTGTTAATTTTTCTCTGTCTAAAAGTTTTTTTTTTTAATACTAATTGCAACATAAAATTAAATGACGAATCTCTCGAGGTTATAGATTGTACTGTCTTTCTACGAATCACACTAGATAATAAAACACAATGGGGTGTACAAATTCAAAGTCTTGCAGTGAAAGTGAGTTCAGCAGCTTTTGCCGTGCGTAAGGTTAGACAGTACACTGATACTGATACTGCTAGATTGGTCTATTTTAGTTATTTTCATAGTTTACTCTCTTATGGAATATTATTATGGGGAAAAGCAAAAATGAACATATAGGATATTTCTATATATATAATAAATAATAATAATAATCTCACAGGACAAATCACACAGCGCCATCTAGACCCAAGTTAAGCTATGTAAAGCTTGTGTTATGGGTACTAGAAAACGTATACAAATACAAATTTTTTTTTTTTTTTTTTTTTTTTTTTTTTTTTTTTTTTTTTTTTTTTTTTTTTTTTTTTTTTTTTTTACAATTCACCAAGAATTCGTCATGTTTCGATGGAACCGCAATAGGTCGATAATATTAATACATTTAGCAATGGGAGTTACTAGTCCCCTTTTTTTTCGTTTAGCTAGCAATGTAATTAATAACAATCCCCTTCCCCCCTGCAGAGATAGCTTGTTCTCTCTAAACTGCATAATTTGACCACAAAGATATGGAATATCACTCCTAGAACCTCTAAACACCGAATCACCCACAGGTTAGGTTAACGTTATCAGCCCCGCTGTATGGGACTCTGTATAGGGCGCTGGGCTCGGTGCAACCAACGATGGTGGTAATTAAAGGCGCAATATGTAAAGGTAACGTATAAAAAAAATAAAAAAAATAAAACGTTTGTATTAAATATGGAAGGTACAGCTTGTAAAGGGGACTACAGTCTTACTGGCAGACAATACTGCCTAACCTACACAAATATTATACGTGTCGCATGTCGTCAATAATCATACCAGCTCATTTATCGTATCAACGGGTAGTCTAAATTTAGAATAACAAATTGTTAACAATACAGAACCATCTTATGTCAAATAGTTGAACTAAATTACTGCACTTTGATGGCAATAACCATTGCTTAAAAGTGTTCTGCTTGTGGTCGACTCTAGTCGGCAACAGATGGCGTCAAATGTATCAAATGCGGGTCTATCACCTTCACTCGAGCATGGAGAGCAGTATACGTGCTTTACTACGCACCGCAGCAGCAGCAGAGACAAAACCGTTATATTTAAAACGCAGCGTAAGCGTGTGTATGTATGTATATGAACTCTTTGGCCAGATACGACAGGCGTTAGTCGTAGAGCAGTAAAAGCACTACTATACGCTAAGAAACTCACAATCATAGTAGTATCACTACTACGCGCTAGATGGCGGTGAGAGTAACAACACAAGTCAACGCTACAAGGCGATGAGGTTTCGATTTGTGAACTCAATATGCTCCCAGAAGCGCAAAGGGAACCTGCGGTTTAGGTTTAGGTTAGGTTAGGTTAGGTTAGGTTAGGTTAGGTTAGGTTAGGTTAGGTTAGGTTAGGTTAGGTTCGGTTAGGTTAGGTTAGGTTAGGTTAGGTTAGGTTAGGTTAGGTTAGGTTAGTGTCTATTGAAAGGAGAGACGGTTAGCACTCCCCTTGACAAGGATGGAACACACAAAATGGTTAAGGCACAACTTGACCACATTTTTATGTGTCTATTGAAAGGAGAGACGGTTAGCACTCCCCTTGACAAGGATGGAACACACAAAATGGTTAAGGCACAACTTGACCACATTTTTCGGAGTCGCGTTCGAGCTGCCGTGGCGTGCGGACGTGTGCACGGTTGCTCTCTGTCGCGTGTCGCGTGTCGCGGTCCTCGGTGGCGCCGGTCGGGTCCCCTCGACCCGCCGCCGCCTCGGTGCTGTTACTAGGCAGTCTAGTTCATATATATTGTGGAAAAAAACTTGTTCTGACATGTTTTCGTTGTGAATAACTGTGAACGTTTATTGTGTAGTGACGAAAGGGATAGGACCCGTGATTTTGTGTTTATTTTGTACTGTGTGCTGTCACGATGTATAAAGATACATCGTCTGTAGGAGCGAAGAGGATGAGGGTGAACCCTCACGGTTCATCATCCGAGGAGCTAAGCAGCTCGGCTGCAGAAGAGACGCACCGCGTCGTAATGGCAGAGGAAGGACGCCAGCAAGTCCTGGAGTTTAGCAAGTCCACTGCGGAGTTGATGATGCTATTCAGCAGCTCACTCCTGAAGAAGGTGAAAATAGAAGCCTATTCGAGCTTACAGCCGTTAAAACTGTTGCCAGTAAAGGTGAAAACCATACTGGAGAAGGTGAGGATGAGTTCCACAGCCCGGGAGGAGGTCGTCAAGGCCGCTACGGACGCTGCTGACTGTGTAGCAGAATTCCTCTGCAATGTAAAGACGGTACTTGAGGAGGACTTAGAGACTGAGGAAGTCGTATTGAAGCGAGAGGAAGTGGTCAGTGAATACGGTGACCTCGAGGCGAGAAGATACGCCTCGCGTAAGCGTATTAAACAGTTGAAAGAAGTGCGTGATGAACTAAAGAAGGACTGTGCGTCTCTCACTACTGAGAGGGATGAGTTGAGGGAAACAGTGGACAGGAAGTGTGGCGAGGTGCGGAGGCTGAGGGCGCTACTAGAAGCACGTCCCGGGCCCCCCTCAGATGTCTCGCCGCGCCCTCTTGACACTGTTGCTGCGGCGCGCTTAGAAGCCGTCCTAGATTCCCGTTTCGGGGAACTGGACCGGCGACTGAGCGCTATTGAAGGTGGCATAACCGCGCGGCCGCGCGCCGCCGCGGCCCCGCTGCAGACGACGGCACCGCGACGCGGCGCACCGCCCGCTCCGCCGCGTCCCCCGCTCGCCGTCCGCGGAGACGCGGCGGCGGCGGCGGCGGCGTCGGCGGCGCCGAGCGGGCCCGTGCCCGGTGCCGACGACAAGTGGACGACGGTGGTGCGACGACGCCGCAAGCAGGGTAAAAGACCCCCTGAAGTGAACAATGACAAGGACGTGAGAGCTCCCGTTCGACGGGACGCGAGTAAGCAGGTGCGTGCGCCTAATAAACTACGCGTGCCTCGGTCCTCGGTTGTAGTGATCGATATACAGCCGGAGGCCGAAGCAAGAGGTGTAACTTACGCCTCAGTGTTCAAGGATGTGAAGGACAGGGTAGACATTTCTGACCTTGGTATAGAAGCAGTGAAATTTAGGGTTACGGCTACCGGTGCGCGGCTGTTACAGCTCCCGGCAGCCACTAGTGATGATAAGGCGGACTCCCTTGTGGAGAGAGTGAGACGAGTTACTGGTGAGAACGTTAGGGTCAGTCGACCGGACAAGATGGTGGACTTGCGCATTTGGAACCTGGATGATTCGGTTTCGGTGCCTGACGTGGTGGATGCGGTTGTCCGTGCCGGAGGGTGTGCTGCGGCGTCTGTCCGCGTCGGGGACATTCATCGTGGCCCCTCCGGAAGCGGCAACGCCTTTGTTCGCTGCCCTGTAGCAGCGGCAGCTGAGTGATGCAGGTCGGCTTATGGTTGGCTGGATGGCGGCTCGGGTTGAGCTGCTAAAGTCAAGACCTATGAGGTGTTATTGTTGCCTGCTCCCTGGTCATACCGGGCGCAGGTGCAATAGGAAGGTAAGGTACAGTGGTAGGTGTTTCCGCTGCGGACAGGAAGGGCACAATGCTCCTTCATGTACCGCGGCGGCTCACTGCCTCCATTGTGCAGCGGTTGGCCGAGAGGCTAACCACGAGGTAGGCGGATCGCGATGCCGCGCTGGCGAGGACCGTGCTACGGTGCGTTCCGGAGAAGACCCGGAGGCGATGGACACTCAGTGTCCGTCTGTCCATCCGGCGTAGGCCCTCTTCTTTCGCACCCTCTCTTGCCTTGCGTCCGCTTTCGGACGGTCGGCGGAGCGGGAGGGCTGGGCGCGCGCGGCCGGCGCCCCCGTCAGCGGGGGGTTCGGCCGCGCGCGCGCTACCGCGGGGGATGGGGCGTGCGTGTGTGAATACCTGTGTGCGTGTTGTGTGTGTGTGGCCCCTGAATTGGGGCAACGGGCGCAGTGACGCTCGCGCCGCTGCGCTCGTCCGGAGAGAGCCCCCGGGTTGCGCTTCACGCGGCCCGGCGGACATTGCCGACCACGTCAGCCGTTTGACGTCATTGTCGGCCTTGTGTGCGTGTTGGCCCCGACCTGTCGGGGCACCGGGCGGGGCGGTGCCTTCAGCGCCGCCCTGCCTAGCGTGGCGATACGTGGTCTCGCCTGGGGTGCTTAGTGCGACGCAGGCGCGGGCCGCGGCCTACTGGTGGGGGGCCGAAGGCGGTGGTTTACGCCCTAGGCCCCAACACTCTTTTCTGGACCCTCAGAGCGGCGGATGTGGGGGCATCCAAAGCTCATTGGCGAGGAGTGGTCCGTGGAGGGTGGGTACGGAGTGGTCCCCGTAACCCACACTCGGAGGCGGCTCTGTCATGGAGAACGCGGCCGGCGTGCGGACGAATATTATGCTCCCGTGCGTCCGGCGGATTTTCGTGGTGCGAAGGAACACCGGGGGGTTTTGGTGGGTCAAGTCCCACAGTATCCGTCCGTACCCTCTCATAAAGACGGACGGTTCTGTTTTGAACATTTCCCCTCGAAAAAAAAAAAAAAAAAAAAAAAAAAAAAAAAGGTTAGGTTAGGTTAGGTTAGGTTAGGTTAGGTTAGGTTAGGTTAGGTTAGGTTAGGTTAGGTTAGGTTAGGTTAGGTTAGGTTAGGTTAGGTTAGGTTAGGTTAGGTTAGGTTAGGTTAGGTTAGGTTAGGTTAGGTTGGGGCGTGCCTCAACAGGCCACACAGGGTCATGGCCATACGGGCCATAAGAGGCTACCGCACCATATCCGGGGAAGCGGCGGGTCTGCTGGCGGGGTCTCCTCCGTGGGACTTGGTAGCGGAGCTCCACGCGTCAGTGTATACTGCGCGCGGAGCGACGTTCCATGGGGGAGGCACCCGCTGGCCATGAGATTGGAGCGCGGAGGTCCGACTTTCGGCGGATCCTCAGGATCAGGTGGAGAGAAAGGCTGGCCAGTCCATCGGCCGGCCTGAGGACCGTCGAGGCTGTCCGTCCCATCCTCAAAAGGTGGATGAATAGGAGATGGCCACTGACGTACCGCATGACGCAGATACTGTCCGGGCACGGCTGCTTCGGGCGGTATCTGTGTCATGTGGCGAGGAAGGAGCCGACGACCGGCTGCCACGAGTGCGGAGGTGTTGAGGACACGGCGCAACACACGCTGGACGAATGTCCAGCGTTCGAGAGTGAGCGCCGTGTCCTCACACGAATAGTGGGGGACGATCTCTCGCTGCCGAATTTAGTTCGGAGGATGGTCAGTAGCGAGAGATCGTGGCTGGCGGTGAGCTCCTTCTGCGAGGAAGTTATCTCGCGGAAGGAGGCGGCGGAAAGGGAGCGGGAGTCAGCTCGTCCCGCTTCCCTCCGCCGCAGAAGAGCCAGGCCTAGAGGTGGGGGCGTATCCAACTCCGCCCCCTCTATCCCCCACTGGGGCCGGGGTGACTGCCTTGAGGGAGGCAGTCCCCCAATCCAAAGGCCCCGGAGGTGTGCGCGTGTACCCACACGCCTCCACAATGGAGTAGGGCGAAATAGGTCGCCCTAACCACAAAACGAGATGGGGCCTGCCCTACAACATCTACAGGGCGGGCCGTCGCCGTCGGAGCTGGGGTAGAATGCACTTGCGAATCCCCTGGCTCCGGCATAGGCGCTCGTAGGTACACCGTGTGGTTTTTAGTGAGTCAAGTCTCACACACCACCTCGCCATCCCTCCGGCGAGGTGACGGTCTTTTGAAGATTTTCCACACGTTAAAAAAAAAAAAAAAAAAAAAAAAAAAAGGTTGGGGCGTGTGGTCGGGCAACCTCCTAGTATGGGCCTGCCATTGGGAGGCTTCCCCATCCTCGTGGATACGTCCGCGGGGAACGGTGGCCGAGCAATGGTTTGGTTCTGGTACGCCCCGGGCGGGATAGTAGACGTTCCTTCGGGATACTGCTACTATGTCGGCCAGTAGCCCGGCGAGTAGGGGATGGGCGCTGCCTATGGCGTTCGTCCAATAAAAGTGGTGGTGTACAGCTTCGGCGTCAAATGAATTATTGGGTAGGGAGCGGGCGTCGTTTTCGGCGTTCGCTCATAGTTTAGGGTAGAATAGGGGGTGGGTGTCGTATTCGGCACTCACCCAAAAAAAGTGTAAATAGTGTAAATACTTAGGTTTAGTTTAGGTTAGTTTGTAAATAGGTTTCTTCTTCTTTTTGTTCTCTTCCCTTTTGTTGTTTATTTTGTTTTGTTTTGTTTTTGTTTTTGTTTTGTTTTGTTTGTTTCCTTTCCCTATCCCAATATTCTTTCTGTCCCCTTATTCTTCGTCTTCATTTTTCGCCTTCAGCGGGACCTCACCCGGGTAAAAAAAGGAACAAAGAGAACATGGCAGAGGCTAATAAACAGAATATACCCCAGGAGGGTACCAGCGGCGCTGGAGAATCCCTCCCCACCGCACCGGTTCAGCCGGGGGTGGGCAGTCCCATGTATTCTGGGGGGGACAACCTAGGCCATGAGTGGGAGAGAGAGAGAGAAGAGGAGTTGGATGTGGAGATAGAGAGGAGACAAATGGTGGAGAGGCTATTGTTGGAGTTGGAAGGAGAAGCTATGGAGGGACTGGACTCGGAATTTTCTGGTTCGAGTCTCTCCCTAAACTCGGAAACGGATATGGACAGCAACATAAGTGGCACACCTATGCCACAAAGAAGGTCTCAACGAAAGAGAAGAATAGTTGAGAAATCCAAACTGGACTCGGACGATGACGCGCCTGAAATTATATTTAAGGCTCCGGCGCAGAAGCCCGCCAAAACATCTACGGCTAAGAAGACACCCGTCTCTAAAATGGGTACTACTACCGGACAGACAGGGGCAAAGGCTACTCAGGCCATCCCCCAAAAGAAGACTATGGAGGAGGCGGCATCAGTCGCCGGAACATCAAGACCCTCGACGTGCGTTGCCGGAGATTCCCACCAGAAGGAGCTGCAACGCGCGGATATGCTTGGGGCCACGATTGAGGAGGGGATTACGGCGATTCTGGAGGAAATTGCCAGGTCTAAGAATCTGAAAGGCGGTGTTATTAAAAACATCAAGGACGCTGCCAAGACCATCCGGGCGGCGTCCGAGACGCTGGTCGAACGATCAGCCACTGTAGAGTGTGCGGAACTCCGCAGAGAGAATGCCCGCCTATCGCAGGAACTGGCTAATCAACGCCAGCTCTTAGACGCGATGCGCCAGGAATGTGGAAAGATGCGCGCTGATATGATCGCTCTACAGCGCCAAGTGTACTCCTCTCCGGATACACAGATGGGTCGTCTTCAGACGAATAACGAAGACCTGGAGCGCCAGGTACAAGAGTACTGCTCCGAAAACGTCCGGCTGAAGCAGCAGGTGATGGCAGGCAACTGCGAGCTGCGGAAGCTGAGACGAGAGGCGGAGAAGGCAGCGACTGGGACGGCGCCACAGTCGGCGCCGTTACCTATGGAGACACCTGACGGGACACCGGCCCCTGCTCCATCTGTGGGGCCTGAGCCGACAGAAGATGCGGAGACTCGGATAGTGAGGCGGATCGGGGAGCTTTTTAACCCCCGGTTTGCTAAACTGGAAGAGGGCCTTCTTCTGGTCAGAGGCGGGAGACCTATACCCAAATCGGGTACATCGAAGGACGCCCCCCAGCTGCCAACTAAACGGGTAGCCCCTGCGGGTACAAAAAAGAAGGGCTCGCTTAGCCAGCCGGCACCAGTCGTCAGGGCCGAAGAACCAGCAGGAGCGCCGCCGCCGCCCAATGTAAATAAGGAGGGATGGGCGACGGTAGTACGGCGCGGCAAGAAGTCCCGGACGACAAATGCCCAGTCGGCTCCTGCCACTCAGCAGAACACCGCTGAGTCGGCTGCCGCATTACAGCAGCAAGCGGCGAAGAAGAAGGCTGCGGCAGAGCGTCGCAGAAAGAAGAGGAGGCTCAAGCCTCCAAGCTCGTCGGCGATCGCTATAACGATTGAGCCGGCAGCTGAAGAAGGAGGGCTGACCTATGAGTCGGTGTTACGAGAGGCGAAGGAGAAGATCTCCCTAGCCGACCTCGGAATCACCGACTTAAGGTTCCGATTGGGTGTGACTGGGTGTCGCATCCTGGAGGTGCCAGGCGCCGACACCGGCGACAAGGCGAATTCGCTGGCTGCGAGGCTGGCGGAGATCGTCCCAGAAGGAAGAGTCCGGGTCACTAGGCCGGAGAAATCCGCCGAACTACGGATTAGTGACCTGGACGACTCGGCAACCGCCGAAGACGTCGTCGCCGCAGTAGTGCGGCAGGGGGGGTGCGCTGAGTTGAGCGTTAAGGCGGGCGAAGTCCGGCGTACTCCCTCTGGTGTGGGCACAGTCTGGGTGCGATGCCCAGTCGCTGCAGCCAAAGCCCTGATCGAGGCAGGTCGGGTGAAGGTAGGTTGGACGATGGCTCGGGTGCAATCACTCGACCCGAGACCCATGCGGTGCTACCGGTGTTTGCTCACGGGTCACGTGGGCCGACGGTGCACTGCGGGGGAAGACTGCAGCGATAAGTGCTATCGCTGTGGTCAGGGTGGCCACAAGGCCGCGAGGTGTGCCGAGCCATCGCCAAAGTGCTGGTACTGCGCTGCGGCTAACCGCAAGTCGGACCACAGAGTCGGCAGCACTAAACAGTGCCGCTTGCCAAAGGCCAGAGCCGCAGCCGCGGCGCAGGTTACCGGCGGGGGGGGGGATTCGATGGACACCTGAGTCTGATCAGTGTGGGCATCGAATCCATACTTGACCCTAGGGTGGAGGATTGTTAGGGCAATCCGAAGCTCACCGGGGAGGCATTAGGGTCTGGGAGGTGGCGTGCAGAGACTGTTCCCTGCACGCCTAGATGGAAGGTCCCTTCGATGGGAACCATGCCGGTGGTCTTGGAGAATGCCTTGTGCGATCCCATGGCCACGGCGATTATGTCGAGGAGGAACAGTCGTCAGGTTTTTAGCAGGTAGGAGTCCGGCAGTATCCATTCTTCCCTAAGGGAATGGTTCTCCATGATGGATTTTCCTGACGTAAAAAAAAAAAAAAAAAAAAAAAAAGGTTAGGTTAGGTTAGGTTAGGTTAGGTTAGGTTAGGTTAGGTTAGGTTAGGTTAGGTTAGGTTAGGTTAGGTTAGGTTAGGTTAGGGGTTGGGGCGTGGGTCGGGCAACCTCCTAGTATGGGCCTGCCATTGGGAGGCTTCCCCATCCTCGTGGATACGTCCGCGGGGAACGGTGGCCGAGCAATGGTTTGGTTCTGGTCCGCCCCGGGCGGGATAGTAGTCGTTCCTTCGGGATACGGCTACTATGTCGGCCAGTAGCCCGGCAGGTTGGGCGTGTTCGCGGTTCCCATGCCTCGACAAAGTCGAGGCTGCCGGAGCCGGCGAACCCCCCCAACTTTCTCTTCGTTTTTATTTTTGGTTCGTTTGTTCTTTTGTTTTTGGTTTGTTTGGTGTTCGTTTTTGTTTTATTTCAATTATTTTGGTGTTTATTTGTTTTGGTTATTCTCTGTCTGTTTCTATCTTTGTCTTTCTGTCTTTTGGTTTATTTTTCTTTCCTTTTCGTCGTCGTTGGCGGGAGTTCGGGACCACACCCGTAAAAAGGAACACAATGAAATGGCTGATCGAAAAAAGGAATTACCCTAGGGAGGTACTGGTCGTTCAGCGACCGGAGAATCCTCCTCCACCGCACCGGATTTGCCGGGGTGGGCTGTCCCACGTCTTCTGGGGGGACACGACCAGCGCACAAGTGCAGTATAGGGAGAT